>NW_025335941.1:10510797-10657435 GCF_004798865.1 Varanus komodoensis | reverse complement strand
ACTTGTCGAAGCACCTTGTCCACATCATCAGGCCGCAACAACTGAAATTCATCCATTAATTGTGGACTCAACAGCGTCGATGGCGTCTCCCCAGTAGAATCTGGTTCAATAGCAGAGTCAAGCTCGTGGCGAATCTGAGCGATTTTCTCCCTGAAATGCTTGGCAAAGTCGTGACAGCGGGCCTTCGAGGGTGGCACAAGATCTTTCTTCGGGCCCAGATGTATCAGCCCCTGCACCACCCGAAAGAGCTCCACCAGACGGCATTGTGAGGAGGCAATGGAAACGGAGAAGAATTTCTTCTTCACCACCCTCACCGCCACAGCATAGGCCCGATAGTGGGCTCTTAAGTGTGTTCGGTCAGAATCACCCCGTGATCTCCTCCACCTACGCTCTAGACGTCTCCCAACCTGCTTCATCGCCCGTAATTCAGGTATACCAATCTCCGTATACCAAGGAGATGAAAGGGCTCTGCCAGGTGGGAGAGGAGGCTTAGCAGCGATCGTGTCAATAGCCCTGGTCATCTCCTCATTCCACAGTTCAACCAGGGCATCGACAGGAGCACCAGCCTTGTCAACCAGAAAATCCCCCAGAGCTTCCAGGAATCCATCAGGATCCATCTGGCTCCGGAGGTGGACCAATACAATCGGGTCCGCACCCTTGCAGAGGGAAAGGCCGCTCTGGAGCTCAAACCTTATGAGGAAGTGATCTGACCATGACAAGGGCGTCAAGCTCAAATTCCTCACCCTCAGACCACCCTCTTCCTGCCCCGTCGAGAAAACCAGGTCCAGGGTGTGTCCGTGTTCATGGGTCAGGCCACTGACGTGTTGAGACAGCCCCACAGCTGTACTGCTCTGTTCATTGGTTCCATTGTTGTACTGCTCTGATAGTGAGGAAATTCTTCCTGGTGCCTAGTCTAAATCCGGTTTCTTTTAACTTAATGCAGTTATTTTGTATCCTGCGTTCTGGGATGAATGGGAAGAAAGAACTCAATCCTTCCTCATAGGGCTTTGCCTCCAGTCCCTGAATCATCCTTGCTGCCCTCCTCTGTACCCTTTCTAGATTTTCTGCATCTTTTTAAAATATAGGTGCCCAGAACTGGACACAAGACTCCAAGTGAGGTCTGGCTGGTGCTGAATATAGGGGAACTAGTACTTCACATGTTTTGGAAGTGAAGCCTTCTTCCATTTTCATTGCAGGGAGAAAAATAGTGCATTTGAAATAAAATAAGGAGCCAGCCTAGGCATAGGTTCTCTCTCAGTCCTCAACTGCTCCCAGTACCAGCAGTAGCAAAGCAACATCCTCCAGTCCTTAGGTCTCTGTCCTGCTGTGCCTGCTGATGATGGAAGTGGTGGTGGGACAAAAAATAAGCATTTCCTGAGAAATAAACCCCAGTATATTTAATGGGGGCTATTCCTTTTACCAAGGAGTGAAAGTTTCCACCTAAGATCACAGGTAAATATACTTTACAATACATTCCAACACCACCCCTTGAGGGTATGACAGGTTTAGTATGCAATTAATTGGTAAATATTTAAGGTGCCACACAACTCTTTGCTGATCCCAGAGACTGCGTCCTCCCCAACTGGATTTGGGCCTGAAGGAACAAGGAAAGGACCAAGGAGTTTTAAGCAAGTACACAATCTGTGATATTGCACAGTTCGGTCCTAAAAGCAAAGAAGAGGTTAATTGGCCTACTTTCTATAAAATGTGAGTGATGGCAATTATTTCTAATCATGCACATATATTGGTATGTATAAATCAACATATGCATATTTGTGCAATTATTTTTTTGTCCTACTGGCTTCAGCACCATCTGTATACGTGTGTGCATTAGGGAACAATGGAAGCTTGTTGCATTAGGCCTCACTTAACCATGGACTCCTGTTCTGTGTATGGCCTTTTCCAGGATTTGCTTGACATTTTCCTTAATGGAGATACATTAAATTGTGCCAAGTGGAGTGACAGCTGAAAGCTACATAAATGGCTTAATTGAGGTTTCCCCCATTAATGGCCTTAGTAGACCCTGTAGTGTTAACCAGCGATCATTAAATCACGTGTAAAGCACATTAAAATCATTCCGAATGTCACAACAGCATGAAAGAGCCATTAACATTTTCTCCTTTCCATACATTCAGTTTTGACTCCTCACACTTTTTAAAAAATGTAACCGTAATGCAGTTCAAGAACCATAAGTAGTTTGATTTGCCTTCCAAATGAACGAGCTGATTATTTTATATTGTGCAGTTGAGTGGCCAGAGACAACTATGTGACAACTTGTTATCAGTTCTTTAGAACTCTCATTCTTCCCACCACTTAAATTAAAAGGGTCCATCAGGGTAGGAGCAGCTTGATCCCAAAGTTGGTTCTGCAATGGGTGGGGCAGGTATGTATTGTCCTGGTCACCTGAGAATCACATACGCACTGAGCCGGAGTCAGGATTGTCCTTCATGAGGGAAAGAGTTCTGCTTATAGAAGGACCTTTTGCCCAATTTGGGGGTGATCCCCCCACTCCATGCCCTTCAGCAGGGTCTCCTGACTTTCTGTGTGGCCTCCTCAGGCAGCTGCAGGGGCTGCTCTGGAAAGGAAGGGGCAGCCAGTCCACCTCCCTCAGACCAGTTCATCCAGCAGAAATGTAGAACAAAGACACTGAATGCCCAAGGGAGAGGGAGTACGACTGCAGTGGCAGAATCCTACCCCGAGCCTATTCGACCTGATAGCTCCATTGAGCCAGCCTTTCAATCAACAAGCACTACAAAGGCAAGAAGGATAACCCGATTTCAACACTGTGCTCCATTCCCACAGCCATGGAAAGTGGCATGTGAATCATCAGATGATTCCAATGGACTGCAAAAGGAAAATACCTTGATGTGTACATTGATAGCCCAGTAATAGAAACACGCTCACTTGGCAAGGACTTCATTTGTGCTGATAATTTTCCAATTTGAAAGATTGCCCAGCTGAGGCAGCTCATGAGACTTGTCTACACAGGTAGTCAATTGGCTCCCCAAGGCTATTCCTTCAGGACTTTTTCAGTATTGTCTGGAATGAATAGCGGTGGAATAATTAAAATTCAGACTGGAAGAAAATCGCAGTCAATAAAGCACTGCGGAGTCTCAAAAGCATGCAACCAGTCTTCCGGGAACTGGGCATTAGGGTTTATTAGGACCATTGTGCTTTGTGAACTGTTTTGCTTTAAAGCTTGCAATTGTTATTAAGGATTTGATTTGTGGGTTTAAACTACACAGAAGACAGTATTTTCAGCAATTGCTGGAAAACACATTATAACTTGACACACATGGCTGTATTTAGATCAGTCTGATTTCTCCAGATAATTTGGTTGAGACCACTGAACTGCTGATGAAATTACACTAGCATAATTACCTGCTTATAAAAATAGCTATGTATATTTGTGCCTTGCTCCTGGAACATCAGCCTCAGAACTAGTTTCACCTGGGAATCTTCATCCTGCAATCATGTTATGATTATCATTTTTATTACATGATAGAAACAGAGCGAGTCAGAAAGGGTCTCCCGGGCCATCTAGTCTGACCTCCGGCACCAGCCGGCTCCGCTCACGACATGCCCACCATGTGCACGTCCAGCCTATCCTTGAACACCCGCACTGATGGGGCCTCAACGACCTCTCATGGAAGCCCATTCCACACCCTCGGGGTCCTGACTGTCAGGAAGTGCTTGTTATTATTGTTATTATTCTCTTACTTGTTTTTATCAAATTATTTTTCAGGAGGAATAATATTTGTAGAGAAGTCTGTTCTCTACAAATGTTCCTCCAGATTTTTCAAAACACTGGTGATTATTAGTTTTATTCTTCTGCTGTTATGGAATCCATGTTCTGTTAAGAATCACCTTATTATAGTTTCTGCACAGCCCCTTTAGTTGTTTTTGTTTTTATATGAAACACCCAGACTTCCATTTAAGAGATTACATTATGTACTTCGAAAATAATGTTGGTTTCATTAAGATTGCAATTCAATACACTTGCCTGGGAACAAATCTCATTACATTCAATGGGCCTTACTTCTGACTGCACTTGGCTAGGATCTGGTTTTGTACCTGTTCCTAAAAGTGTAAACTAATGTACCTTACCTTCCACATCCTTTAGCTCCTCAAGCCCTTACAGTTTGGAGGCAGAAATATTATCCAGGTCTGAAAAGATACTAAGATGATAAAACTGACAGCTGTAGTTAAACAAACTAGGGCAGTAATTTTTAAACAATTATTGTTCAATTAAAGTATGCTCAGTTTTGCACCTACATTAATTGCAGGCACTTAACTTTTTAACTGTGTGCTAAATTGCAGCTGCAGAAGTTGGGAAAGTGCTGAAGTTGCCTTTGAAGATCAGATAATATGGTTCCCTTGCATAAATACATCAAAGTTAATTCTGTGAGTCACAGGCTTTTTAAATGCTATTATAATACAATTATTATCAAATACACTTCAGCTGTCTTTTTGCACAGAATAATTTCAGGTGTTCTGTGTCACATGAATAATCAGTAATACCCATTAAAAAAGCTTGGAATTCTTTTCTTTACCAGGTCAAAGTAGGTACACACTCAACATGTGCTGACCTGTTGGGCTAGTGAGTAGTCTATTTCTTGTACTAGCAGTGCAACCCTAACACTTTGAAACAGGGAGCTCTGTTGCCAAATCATAGGATATGTAAATGGTGTCCCTGAGCCACTGCCACATGCACTGGAGTGCCAGAAAAGAGGGGCCCACATCTGGTATACTACTCAAGGCTGGCCTAGTCTATCTCCAACCCTGGTTCTCCTGAACTCCTTTCAGTATGAGGGCCAAATTCAGTTTTATCCAAGTTCTTAGGGGCTACATTCCATTGGTTGGTGGGGAAGATGGTACAAAGGATGGGCAAAAATGTGGGGATGTTTTCATTTAAAGCTCTTACTGCCACTAATTTTCAAGAGGTGTTCAATGAAAAGACCTCTTCTCACACATCCCTCAGCGTAGGGCACAGAACAATGAACTGGAGCACACCAGGGAAAACTTCCAGACTGTCAGAGCACCATGACAGTGGAAACAGTTGCCAGGAGAGGTCATGGGCTCTCCCACACTTGAGACCTTTGAGGCAAAATTGGACAGTCATCTGAGTGGGATGATGTGACTTGGCATCCTGCACCACCAGAGGCTTGGACTTGATCATCTCCTTGGTCTCTTCTGACCCTGCTCCTCTATGATTCTATGAAACTTTTCACACGGGGAAAAACTGTTGGCAAGCAAGTTGAACATACAGCTGAAATACAAGAAATCTCTACTAATAAACACAGCAAACTTTTACAAGAGAGGGAAAATAAGCCACCATCTAAGCAAGACAGCAACTCTACTGTCATCCATAAAGTGCCGTGACAAACCCGTGGAAACCATCAGGAAGTCTGCAACATCTACAAAAACATCTTTCAGTTTTCCCATGCAACTCTCATGTAAATCCCAACCAAAACTGCAAAAAGAGGCCAGCAAATCACCAAATGATTGGCATTCAGTAGAAGGCAGTGAGCCAGGGAATGGGTGGGGCTTTCTAGGAAACTCCAGGTGGCTGGATTACGACACAAACCAGCTGGACTTGGCCAACTCTTTTAAGGAGTCCATAGGCCTGGTTTTCCCAACCACACTTGGTTATCATTAATTGTTCTTATTGTGAAAATGATAAGGGTGTAATATGTGCACATGTATTCATTTTATTTATTTATTTAGGAGACTTGTATGCCGCCCCATTCGCCGAAGCCTCAGGGTGGCTCACATTCATAAACAAACTTCCATAAAATAATATAAATTAACAGTATAAATTAAGCCACCCTGGCCAAAGAATAAAATGAATAAATACTTACCTGATATAATAAATAAATATTTACCTGATAAATTGGATTAAAAAACATAGCTATGGCCAGTGCGCCATAATCTACTCTGCACAGTTCCAAGCTATTCCTAGGAAAAGGCAGCTGCAACAGTGACAAAGAATATAAATAACAAACAAAAGCAATTCTACTGCATCTGTATAAATGTCTTTGTTTTCATTCTGTTCTTTTTTGTTTTTTGTGTTGGGTTTTTTGTTTTGTTTTGTTTTTTGTTCTTGCATGGAAACAAATCACAGCAGAGACACCTATTGGACATAATGAAAACAGCATAATAATGCACATGCTCCGTTATTAGCAAGCAGTATGTAGCCTGATAAATAAGCAACTGTGACTCATGAGCAATTTGAGGTCTTCCTTCAGGTTGCTTTTCTTAACAGATTATCATACTTGCACAGCACTTCATTTTCGGCAGATTGTTAGAAAAGCGCCATTCTTCACAGCCTGCCTAATGCCCCCATTGTAATCGCAAGTGCTGTTGTAAAATCCTCTTTAACCGATGAAAATAAGGGCACTCTTGTTTATTTGTAACCTACTTATCCTCACACTGAAGACCACTACTTGAGCACCCTAAACACTAACCCCACTACGCTCTGTTGCAGGCTGTTCTCTACATGAAGCATGTTGTGTTAATTTATCTAGCAAAAGACAATGCACTAAAATATTGGAGCAAAATCAGTAGGAAGGCTCTGCCATGATGCAAATTGAGACAGCTGCTTCAGGCAGCCAGGTTTGGGTGTCTTGGAAGGACAGCAGCTGGGTATTTCGGGTATTGTTGTTGTATTCTGCTGTGGAAAGGTGGAGATGTGCTTCTGGATTTGTGTATTTGTCTTTTATTTCAAGTGCCAAAATAATTGCCCTTGTGGGGTGGGAATATTTGCTGCTCTGCTTCAGACAGTTAAATATTGTGGGCTGGCACTGATGAGCAGTAAGCTGCCCATAATCATTTACTTACTTTAAAGCATAGCAGTATTTAATTGACTGTTTAATCTCATGGTAGTATTCAACCCAACGGAGGAAATTCACCAGAATTTGATCTGATGAAGGGCAATGTAGAAACGTTTTGAATAAAACAAACTTCAGATAGTTCCTTGTTTTATAGATAAAATAGCTGAGATGCAACATGATTCTTAGCAGAGAATGAAACATATTTATTACTATTTCTAGTCAAAAGGCATTGTTTCATATTGAAGGATAGTTTACTATCTAGGCTGATTTCAGGTGTTGTGTTTTGGAACTCCTAAAAAGAGAAAGAAGACATTCTGCCTTTTGTAAAACTGAAATCTTTAATAAATAAATAGTGAATATACTCCTTTATTCTTTCCAACAAAGGATCATGTTTGCCATACATGATCTGGGTGTGTAACTGAGCAAAGTGCAGATAATGAGGAAGTAATAGCTGGAATGCAAATAGCAACCATCAGAGAAAGTGCGAGACACAATGCACATGCTGGCTATGCCAAATATGGTCGCAGATTAAATCTTTAATAGACTTTTTAAATTGTAATGTGAAGGCTCATTAAAGCAAAGCAAGGAATAGTTGAAAGGGGAGAATTACTCCAATTGTACTGAGCATTCAGACTGCAAATAAGCTGTGCACAAAGTGATAACTGGGTCATATCTAGATCAGTGCGCCCGCAGGAGTTTCCGCTAAATCAATGAAGAAATAACGTAACGAGGGAAATTGGGCCACTCCAATATTTCATTACAGTACTATGCATTCTATGTGCTGGTTTTGCCCAAAGCACAGAAAAAAGCAACTTGCTTCTAGCACCATATTGCGAAAAAAGCCTTCCATAGTATTTCAGAGTCACTAATGTCCGATTTGATGTGCAAAGGACCAAGTTGCTAATACCTTGTCAAGAAGTTATTGAAATGAGATGGTATTATGCTTACCAAATCACTCAGTTGCATTCAGAGAAGAGGAACGTTGCTCATGCAAGGGGGCTTTTCTAGCTCTTCCTGCTTGCTCCTGAGTGTCAAGGGACCCTTTGGAACACAGTGGGGCACAGAGATCTGCAGTGGGCAGCGAAAACAGGAGGAGGGGGGTGTCTGTCTTGCCAAGGACACCTTTGGCTTCAAGTCACTGTTTTATTTATTAAATTTCGTATGAATGAAAAGATTCTGCATTGGCTTTGATGGCAGGGCCGTCTTAATGCAAGGGCCCGATGGGCACTTGCCTGTGGGCCCCATACTAATCTGTGTATGTTAACCCTTGGAAAATGGGAAAACTTCCAAAATTAACAGTAGTTGTCGTTGTCGTAGGGGCCCCAGGACACCGCTTTGCCCGGGGCCCATAATGCTGTTAAGACGGCCCTGTTCAATGGTACTCAGGATGGGGTGCCAGAGTATCTGAACATACAAAGTAGTGTAGTAGGTAAAGCAGTGAGCTAAGACTGAAAAAATCTGGGTCCCCGCTCAGCTATGAAGCTCACTGGGTGACCCCTTTGGGCCAATCATTCCCTCTCAAAGGGTGCATAAAATGGAGGGCAGGAGAGCTATGCAAGCTGCCTTTGGCTCTTCATGGCGGGGGGGGAAGCAGGATAGAAATGTAAAATAATATTAGTAAGATGATCACATGGTCATAAGGACAGGCATTCAACGAGTTATTCATTTCATGCTCAAGAATGTTCAGAATAGGGACCCAGACTACCAGATTTCAGATTATTAATAAAAGGCAGTTTTATCTCTCCTTGTACATCAGCAGTTCTAAGCATACATTGTAAAGAAAATCATAAAAATGAATAATGTATCAATGGGATACAATGGCATGCTGAACAGATGGTAGTAATTCCCTTTCATTAATATTATTAAAATGCTACATAGAGAATGTGAATTGCATATATTTCTTTTGATGCAATAGCGGCACTTCCTGGTTAAGCACTGATCAGGATGAATACGAACTACTTGTAAACTGGAAAGATATCATCTCCCTTCTGTGACCCTTCACCCAAGTGATTCCTGCATGCACACCGCTAGCATTGAACCTCTTGAAATTCAAGGGCCTAATTCCATTCCCAATAAGATTTCAATGGGTGGGGGCTACACCCAAAATTATGGAGAATGCCTACATGTTTTAGCTTAAAGCTCTCACTACCACCAACTCTTCGGAAAGGCATTTCAGCTATTCATAATGGGGGACCAACTCCACAATGACAGGAAATCACCCTACCAGCAATGGTCAAGAGAGGTGAAATTTGTGGCTTTCTGGGAAACCCTGGAGAGCCAGATTTGCCCCCAGGCCTGAGCTTCTTCCCACATTACACAATACACATTAAGGCATGATGGGAATGGATAACCGGTAAACCAATCCTCTGCTAGGACAGTCTGTTGCATGTATTGAAGAGTTCACTTGCCCTGCTTTGAGGTAAAGACTAAGTGTTGCTTAGCCTGGGGAGTAAGATCTGGAAGCATCAGAGCATACTAAATTCTCACCAGCCTTTTGTCCTCACTAAAGCTGGCAGGGAAAGAAAATGATCTGCCTGGTCCACTGTTGTCCTCCCCATCACATCAAAGAATGTTCCAACCCTAGAAAATTTGGTTCCAGTTCACCAACCTATGGAAAATTCTCATCACTCAATTATAGTCTATTGAAGCTTTGGAATGTGGCAGCCAAGATCACAAAAAAGCAGCCGGTGTACTATAGCCCAATCTGTTTGTAGCTGTACTTCAGGCACCCAAATCTCACCACTTTGAGCTGTTTGCATTTGCAGAATATCTACCCCTCTTCCCACAACTTCCCTTTCAACAGCAGGCTCCTTTGCAGTATCACTAACTGCTTATAAAAACTGCCCTCTATTTCAATAGCAGTTTGCCAAGTGGAGAGCCACGTGCATAGGGAGGAGATCTTACTGAGAGATGAGTATCAGTACTCCTACTCGTAGTTAGTGTCACAGTTCTTAGGATCTTCCGTTATTAGCACCTCGCTGCAATTTATTATGGTTTGGTAGCTACAAGGCTAGTGGGTAGTAGATATTACCTCCATGAACCCCTGCAGTTTGTGCATAAAATGCAACATGCTGGCCACTTACTAAGCAACCAAAGCACTCCTCCTTAAAACAGATGACTAATCTTTGTGCTGGACTTCAAAGCTCATATTGACATTTTATGCCCTCCCACTCTACTCCTCCCCACAGTTTAAAGATGCTGTGTAACCTGAGCATTCCCTTTGTTTTTTATGACAAACTTAGCTGATTGTGAGGAAGCTGGAGAACTGATGCCGTTTGCTTAAGTGAACTGGGTACAAAATGTGTGCAATGTGCTTTAGGACTCAAGAAAATGCCCATGCTAGCTGTTGACAGGTTTCAACATTTGTTCGAATTTGCTATAAACATACTGAATCACTACCCTGACCCATTTTGCTGCCAGTTCATAAATGGCAAACTGATGCAATATGGCATCAGTTTGCTGAACCTCTGCTCTGCTGAAGAGAAGCAGATTTCCCTTCCCTTTCCAGTGTATTATGTTGCAAACAAGCCTGTGGCTGGGTCCAAACAGCCACTTAAGTTTTTTGGCAATCCCACTAATGTGTTTTAGGTGTGACTTTTTTCTTTCAAACATGACCAGCTGCTTTTGAAAGTTCCCCCTCAGTTTCAAAATCAGCTTCTTATGTTTAGAAGCATTTAGGGAGTGGAGAGGGAAGGAATTATTATTGAAGAAAAAGAAGCAGATCCTTTGCACGCATAGATCCTAGCCCATGTGGATGAAGACTGTGCCTGTTAAACACTGCCAGTGGTGTCCTCATCAAAACCCGTAACCGAGAAGATAGGGTGGGTAGGATTTTTTTCTTTCTCTTTTGCATGATTTACACTGCATACCATTTTTTACATTCAGTGTAAACAGCTCTCCACCGTAGATAAAAAAATAAAAAGCAAATGGTAGGTGAGGTCACTACCCATAACCATCTAAGCCTTACAGAATTTCATTTCAAATACCTTTAAACAGCTTGGTTGGCAAGCCAGAGAAGATAAGATCTTGCTCAAGTGCCTGCCAGTTGCTACCACATGTAGGCAAAGTCCTCTCAGTGAAATAAGTTGGCTGACATATTTTATTGCTTATTTACTGACATTTTCAGTGCTGGTTCAAGTTCTAAAGCAGAGTATACAACATAAAATCCTTAGCTTTGTATTAAAAAATAAAGATGCTAAACCAGGCTGGTTATACTCTAAATCATACTACAAAGTAATGATTGTCCCATTGCTGTGGGGCCATAATTCCATTACTGGTCCAGTAGATCATTTGACTCATATGTACAAGGATACACCTTCAATACAATGATTGCTTCTTTAAATGCATCAGAGAAGTAACACAGACAGCCGTTTTTATCCAGGCCCATCACATTTATGATTTGCTCCACATTTCAGTGCAACACCCCATGGATGGTGAATTTGAAAGATATACCTTTAGGCAGAGTTATCTAAGGATATTTTGGCTATGGTCGTGTATGTCCTAAGCTACTAGATTTACCAGAAAAGCCATTCTGAAATGGTGAAAAGCCAACAGGCCAGGCCTTTACTTCAGTCACTTGTGGTGGTGCCATTTCATACTGCTCTCAACTTCATCTCTGGGCTGGAAATGTTGGGCGTGAGTTAGCTGCTGTTGGATGCAATTTGCCCTTTAGGAGACCAAGACTTGATGCTGATTGTATGGCACACATAAGAAAGCACAACCTCGAGAGACTGATCAGCTGGATTTGGATAAGGAGCTTCCTCAGTTGCCCTGTTCCTAGCCATGCATCATTATGGCATGGCTGAACAACATCTCAGCTGACAACTGGAACATGTAGCTAGATAAGCTAAACAGGACAAAATTATCTTTGACAAGATAGATAAGCAGCATGCTAATTGCCAAGTGTACATATGCGACAAGTACCAACTTATTATCCACCAGGCCCCATGAAGAGATTAAGTTCAGAGATTGACTTTTTCCAGTACATTGCAATCACAATCACATTGCAATGTAATCCTGAGCATCATAATGATGGTGCTTCTGTTCTAATCTTCTTTGTCTGTCTATCTGATTCATGCTGTGGTTCCTTTCTCTTAGACTTATGCTGCAGAATTCTCTCCTGTTTCTTTTGGAGGTAAACAGCCATGTTATCAAAAGACGATTTGTAGAGATTTTGATAGCAGCTTCCTTTGCCAATAGAGCCTGCACAGAAAGAGTTGGAATCTGGATGAGAGAGGCTTTGTAGTTCTGATAGTTTAATACACAAACTTTGTCTTATAAGCACATGGTGAGCTTTTATTCCTCAATGAAAAGAGACTTATGTACTTAAAATCTACCTTTGTACTATCTATCATATAATAGACCCACATGAGTACTAGGAACGCATTTGATGTTTTGGAAAGAAAGAAACAGGAAACCAAGAGTCCGAAATAACAATTCACAAAGTGCCTTTTCAGATTAAGGCTTTTGACAACATTTGATCTTTAAGAGAACAGTCAAATATCTTGAGAAGCTCACAGGTAGGGAAAAAAGGGAAGGAGGCTATTCCTTCAGCTCTGAGAGACCCACCATCTTTGACTCCTTCATCCATCACCTATTAGAAGGTATTCCATCAAGCAACCAGAGCTGCTTCCTTCCCATCTGGCATTGTAAGAACTGTAACACTAAAAACTGGCACTTACAGGTTTCATGATTTCCCCAAGTTTTCAATTTAATGGGGATGGCAATACTTTTACATCCAGCTTTCCACTGAGTTCAGTACTTATAGTTTGGTAAGCACCTAAACTTCTATGATCTACAAAATGTAGCTAATTATGGTTCTCCAGCAGGACTGATCTTCTCCCTAATGGTGGATTGTTAAACTATTTACTTTTTTCATGGTCATAAAACAATTATGTTTCGTGAGCCACAGAATGGGCCTCTCCTATGTGTGCTTAACCATTCCCTGGCTTGCAGAAGTACTTACTGCTGCATGGGCAACTGATAGCACTTCCTCCTATTTGCTGCATAGCTCTCTGTCTAACCTCTAAAAAATACCATGATGCCCATTGTGGCCAGGTACTGCCTGAACTGGACCAAGTAAAGAGCATTACATTAGCTAGAGGTGGGCAGAGAGATATGTCAGGAAGCACAGAATGGAGAAGGAAGATAGACTAATATAGGTCGAATGCTGGCATCATTTTGAGTTTAAAAAAGAAACAATGTTTAAACATAGAATGATGAATTATTCAATAATCAGCTATTACCGAGGTCTTACGCTGAGCAAAAGAAGTCAAGACAACTGTGAATATGCAGAAAATGCAAACAAAGTTATGTGGTAACAATTCACTAACTCAGCTGCTATCATTTACTGCTTGTAGACTGTACATTTCATTTATGGTATTGCTTGGTTGTTTTTGGTAACTTTTGTCAGACAGATTTTTGGATAACTAGCCAATGTTAGCCACATTAAAATGAATGGGATCTAAGTTAGACTATCTACTTTATGTAGGACTAATTGGCATACTAGTTTAGTCCCTGAACCATGATAACAGATAATGTGGGAGGTATTGTAGGCACCACAAGATGCAAAATCCCGTGGCAAGATTAATTTTGTTTTTGATGTGTCATTAATTGGTACTTTGTTCAGCCACCCCACAGAAGTCAAAACTGCTATCATTAGAAAAGAGAAACTCATCTGCCTCAGCAGAGAAAATCAACAAATCTACTCATCTATTAGCCTTTCTATTTGACTGGACAACACTATACCAGTGCTGAATTTGTTTAGCAACATTTATTAAAATATATATTATTCAAAAGTTCATCCCCTTCCCACCCCCTGCGCAATATGTTACAAGAGAATTGTGATCATCTGATGAAGGACTATTAAAGCTTGGGTAAGAGGAAGAAAAAGCTATTAAAATGTTGACAATTAAGAGATGTGGATAACTACCTTTTCTATAGGGGTAAAGACACAAATTAAGCATCTGGAACAGGAATCATCAACCAAGCTCCCTTGTGTTAATTAGCTACAATAATCACTGTAATCTTAATGGCCGCCTTTCTCCAGCTGCTGATGCACTTAGGATCTGTTCACAGTGTTCTAATTTGTCATCTAAGAAAACTATTCCACTGTCTTTTCACATTATTCAACTGTTCTTTTGTGGATTTTTGTCCCACATTATTCTAAAAGCTCAGAGTAGGATGCAACAAAAACAATCAAACAGCTAGCTCTCCAATACAACAATTTTAAAAGCGGTTTTCAAACTTCTCACAATAACTTTCTGCACTGACATATCTGCTGATGATACTTGGAATGTCCACAGGGATTCCGGACATGACCTAAAATGTAGAGTCATGTGGAGCAGTGGACTGGACTCTTGAGCACAGGGATCTGCCCAACCTAGGTGTACACAGAACACAGTAGGGGTGTTCAAATCTGCGTTTGTTTGTTTCTCCCTGTCTGCCATTTTTCCAGTCTTAAGTTCAGTTCATCCTGCAATTGAAGAGTTTTTCAAGTTTCCATGAAAATGTGTGTACATTCCTCCTAATACATATATTTTAATGCAGTTTTGCCTGTTATACATCATTTTGCAAGCAATTTTCCTAAAAGGCATCTCTAATGTCATTTTCACTAATATTTGCATTCATGTGTACCTTCATATGCACATTTTCATATTCAATTTTTGATTGGAGAATGCCAGAATAAAATTGGGAAAAGCGCAAATTACACAGGATAGATGGGGTTCAATCTGAGTATTGGGTTCATAGGGTGTAATCAGGTAAGACCAAATGAATTTCTCCTCCTAGAAATAGCAAAGAAAGGTGGCAGGAGATACTGCAATTGGAAGACTGTTCACCTTTACTGGTTTTCTCAACTGGAGAACCATTATAAGATTTATGAAGATTGCCAGTACATAATATATAGCAATCTTTATGCCGTATGTTGTTCCAAACTCAGCAGACAGTATGCTGGAATCATGTTCAATCATGCTCAGAGGCCCACTGAAATCAATGAAATTTAAGTTAGCTAAAGCTAACTTGTGCCACTGACTTCAATGGGTGTACTCTAAGTCTGAATCCAACCCAGATAGGACAGGTAAAAACAGACACGCATGTGAGGCCCTTCTCACAACCAGACCTCCCCAAAGAACCAATACTTTAAACATAAATCCTAGTCCAACACTTCACTTGAAGGAAATTTTCTTGAACTTTGCATTCAACGTTCTTACCTTCAAACATTGTCCAGTTGTCATGTATGTACTTGGGCATTTTCATCAATCCTCTCTCTTCAGAAGCGGGCTAAAAGAGAAGAATGACTCTCAGAAACCCCATATACAGACCACCACTAGGAAAAAATCTTTTGTGTTTGCCCTGAACCATTTAAGACTTCCATCTTTTCATGAATGAAGACCGACAACAGAAAAAGGAGCAAACATTCGTCCTCACACTTTCTTCTCAAAGAGCAAATTTAGTTTTATGCCTCTGTTTTCTGAATCATCAGGATAAGGCTTTGAACTGCGGTATATTGATCACAGGCTATCACTCCATTAGTATCATGAAGGCCTCTTCCGGAGCACAGCATGGTAAGCACATAGACCACTGTAACCAGAAGGCTCTCCTCACCTGCCACTGCCCATCCACAGGTTGGTAAAAAAGAAGAGGTGTTTGCTTGTTCTCCTGCAAAATCCAGAGTCCGCCTGTTTCCTCAAATGCAATGCCCCAGCCATTGTGCTTCAGAGAGATGTGTTGTTTGTCAGTGAGGGTCTGAGCAACAGTGTCAAGCTGGAAGATGGATACTGTGGGAATACTTTGCAGAAACAATCAGCATCATTAGGGCTACCCAGGTAAGTGTATATAGGACTGCAGCCAAGCTAGCATTTTCAGATTAGGACAGGATACAGCTCCCTTCTGCAAGCTCTGCTGATTTGCTTCATTCCAGAAATGTCTGTTTCCAAATGCTCTAGAAAGCAATAAAATTATGCAACTGTCTAGCACCCTTATAGTAATTTCAGATTTTATATACATATATCTCTTACCGGTCATATAAAACGGCAATGTAATTTCCTTCACAGCAATAAGTTATTCTTGAGACAGTATATTTCTGGAGAGGGAAAATGAAATACAATCAGAATCTGCATAAAGTAGAGATCTGTGGGGAAACCAGGAAGGGGGGTGAGGAAGAGGTGGGGTGTTGGTAATGAAAAGACAGTTTTTATACGGAATTCAAAGTCTTATTCTAAATCCAGAAATAGTAGTGGTATCAAAGTATTCACTGTGAGTTTCCTGCATCATGCACAAGCTACCTGTCCCCACAAAACTTGTCCAGAACCAAGGGCAAGCAGATGAAAGGCCGGACAGAATGCACAGGATTGCCAATGGTGGTAAGATTCCGAGGTTGCAAAAACGTCCAGAATCATCCAACCAAGAGGGGAAGCTCATAGTCCCTTATCAGCCCACATTTCCCCAAGTAAGAGGGAGACCATGTTATATTCAAGATTACAGAGAGAGAGAGAGAGAGAGAGAGGCATGTAACAATGCACAGTTGTCTGAAAATGTGAAAACTTCAACTCCCTATCACCAAGTCAAAGCACTTTCAGATATCTGCAGTGTGATCAGTGTTTACACATCTCAAAATGATGTGCGTGTTTCTCAATTTTAAATTTGGGAGACTCCTAACTTCTGAAATTTTTTAGGGACAACTATTTTTTTCCGAACAGCAGAATAGTTTTAAATTAGACACCTCTCTTTCATTTTGGGTGACTGAATGATTTGCCTTACTTTTACAAATCAGTTTGCGGAACAATAAAAAGCCCCCATTACTTTTCTAGAATTAGTCTTTCTATAGTTTAAAATTTAAACAATAGAAAAATTAATTCTACAATGGTAACAAGGGATTTTTATTGTTTTAAGTGTACTCTCAGTTCATGCTGTTTAAAAGTTCAATCCAAAAAACAACCATTCTGAAAGCAGGTTTCAGATGATTGGAACAGACATACAGGAAAAAACAAGGAGCGAATGCATATGTAATCTTTCTGGTGCCCAGTTATGATGCATGTGGGCATTAATCAAATTACCTTCTCATTTTTGGTGGTTTCACATTTATTCAGCGTATTCAGTTGACAGCAATGCACTTCTTTCCCACTTCTGTATTCCCAGAGCCTCAATGTACAGTCCTGAAGGATTTAAGAGAGGGGCAGATTAATACCATTTCTGCTGAGAAGACAGCCATGAGTTTCAATCATTTTCTTTATCATGTACCTGCACACACACAATGAGGTTTAAAGACCTATTCTTAGATCAACTTTGAATTGTAACACATGCATAGAGCAGTGTGCATTAAAAGCATCTGCTGTATTTAAGGAGTTCCCAAGAAATAAATTATATGTGATCCAAAACAGGGAACAGAGAAAGCTGTTTTTCTCTACTTTTCTGAAATGGTGATTCAGATACTCTAGAAAAGTGTCTGAGAAGGAGCATGAGCAATTGCCCATAAAAAAGGGGAAAAATATCTATTTTCAAAAATTCCAGTTTTAGATTGTCTCCAAGAAATATACATACCCCAGAAGCTGATAAAAGAAGACCTGGGTAGTTTGGTATCACAAATATTCGGCTGACAAATCTAGGAAGAATATAAATGACAGAGTATAAAGGAAAACAAAAGATAGCCAAGTGTGAGGTTACACATCACCATAGCAACATATAAGGCTGCACAGGGGATGGGGTCAGAATCTTATCTAGCATATTAGGGGGAAAATCCTCCACATGGACACAGTTATTGTGCTAAGAAGGCTTTGTCTGGTTTCTGGCTTATTCAAGGCACACCAAAAGGTCCATTCGAGCAGGCTGTAATAAAATACAGCTGGAATGGCTTTAGACACTCATTCTCTGTTCTGTTTCAGAGAGCATCATTGTTAGCAAATTGATATATCCATAGTCAGCAATGGCTTCTAATGCATTTGGATTTCCACAGATCCACCCCACAGATTCTTCAACAGACCAGCTTTTTCTGAGTTGCAGCGGCATGCTGCTGTCTTTTAACTTTGGGTGGGAAGTTTTGGCCAAATGTGCACTTGGGCTAATGTACACTTGTACAAAGGGGATAAAATTCCAGTATATTACTAAAACCCCACTGCTTCTGTCAATGAACAGATGATGAAACAGAAGGCACCTGACAATCACAGAAACACTGGCAGAACAGATTCAACAAAATCCATACAACCGGGTCCAGCCACGTAGGTAATTTGGCACTCAGCTGGAGTCTTGAAGTGAGTAACACCCATCTCTAATGAAACTGTCCTGCCAGTGCTACCATGATAGCTACCCAAAAGGGGATGCAGAACTATATGGTCGACCACCACAGTGCTGCTCTGGTTAAGAAAGGAATTTTTAATCAAGTGATTAACAGGAACATTATACTCATATAGAAAACGTGTTAAAAAGACAGTCACCTTTTATTAGGCAGATAATCAACTAAGCAATGTATTTTGTACAATTTTGCAGGTATCATTTAACAAAGCTACAAATGCTTAAGATGAAGGCAATGTCATGGCAAAATACAGGCTTCCTTCTTATCCCACTATCAGATGTGATTGTTGGAGCTCAAGTATCATCTCAGTGCACATATATATAGAATATATAGAATGTCTGGATATAACACCTAGTCACCATTTACCCAAAATATTTCTACTAGTATCACTCTTTACTAAAAAGCTTAGAGGGCTCAAGACCCAACTATAAAGAAGGACTGATTCCAGAGGGCTAATATTTACAGGGACCAACATTTATCCAATAATGAAAGCAGATCAGGTGCCCACTGACATGGCTTTTGATCAACACAGAGGTGCTAAATCCCACCGGTCTGTGTGTGTGTGGGGAGTAATGGGACACCTCTTATCCTTCTGTGTGTATTTGCTCACAAAGCAGGAGAGAGAGGGGACAAGTGCACAAGTAAGCACAAACAAAAATAAAAACGCATGAGAGAGGGAGGGTAGGGAGCTTCATCCCGAGGCAGGACATACACGTAGATATTAGCTGCAGCTCTGTGCTCAAACGGCTGCTCCTTCCATGAGCCACAGTTTTGTGTGACTCCTATTTGGCTTAGCCCTGCGGCAGGCAGCAAGAAGGGAAGAAAAGAAAGAGAAAAATGAGAGCTGGGCCCTGAAGGAGAAGTGATTTTGCCTAGTAGCAGCTTACCTCTATTGCAGAAATGTTGAGGTATCAAAATGATCCCCAACATGTGATCTTCCACCTCCTTTCTGAAACAATCCAGGAGAGGAGCACCAGCATCATCACTTGCTTTTCTAAATGTGTCTCAGCAATTCAGCCCAGCTGCTACTTGACAGAACCAGAGCTAGGGGAGTGATCTTCAGGCTCCTTAAAAGCTCGCTGCAGGTAAGCTGACCCATTATGCAGCACTGAACTTCCTAGTTCCCCTTCTACCACCCTTGTAAACAGCAAGCTCTTTCCTTTTAATCCTGTGGGAAGCTTTTTATAGCTGCACTTACTCTCGGTGGCCCAGGCAGAAGGACACAATGTTATATGGCTCTCTAATCAAACTAACTCGGATCTTCTCATCACGGTCAGCAGTTAGGATGTACCGGTCATCAGGACTCAGTGCCTAATGACAAAAGTCAAGTCACCATAAAACAGCCCATGACATTTTGGAGCCTGCATTCACGTGCCTAAACACAATCACACGCAGACTAGTTGCACAGTAGACCCATTCTCAGGTGCTCTAAAACTGAGTTTAGTGAAGCCATGAGGAAAGAGAGAGCCCCATTTATGCTCTCCTTTATGCAAGGAAAACAACTTTCCAAGAGACTCTCCTGTGTGAAGGGGAATGCCATGGCTAGCACACTTCAGCTCCTCACACATTTACTGTGCTCAGTTTTGAACACCTAAGTGGGGCGCACTTTCATTTGGTTTCATATTTAGTCTCAAACATAAGTCAGCAAAGTTGCTGGCTCACAACACATTTATCAATCTATTTGTTCACACTTGCCTGCTATTTAGGACACATTGATGGCCTGAAAAATTATCTTCAACTTAGAAGTTTTTCTAGCCTGTTGCCTGAAGACAATCCTTACAGGCTGCAGGTAGCTAAACAATTGGCTGTTAAACAAACTTGCTATGGAAACATTGACATGTACACTGTATTTTCCACAGAGGTGGAAATAAGAAACCTGGATTAGCATTATTATTGGTATTATCCATCATCGTGATATTATTAATCAATACTGGAAGGAAGAATAACTCACTGTCAAAGCAAATCCCTAGGAAATAGCTCTCCCTCAAAAGCTCGTCACTCTGATCCACATGATTTCTGAAAACAGTCCTGTACAGATGTATCTTTGTGGCTGGTCCATGCAAGCAACTTCTCCAGACAAACCCTCCAGGTACACCAAATATGGAATCTCATGGATCAGCATGACTGAAGCAGTTCGACAATATAAAAAATAGCAGCTGGAAGCAATTTCAATAATCAAAGGTGAAAGAAATGTCAGCCACTGATATCACAGGAGTGGCTGGCCACCACATGCAGGTGACATTTCTGTGAATGATTCTGTACCCAAGGAAAATGAGGAGTGATTGGATAATTTGGGGGGGGGGGGGGTTTGCATGAACACACTGGCCCATGGAACTGGTTCAGTACATGAACACAAGAACAATTAAGGAATTTGGAATCTCTGAGCATATTCAAATATTACACAAATAATCACTTTCTGCTTCTGCATCCTATCTTCTTTTTAACAACTGATTTGGTAATGGAAAAAAGCAATGTTTCAGTATCTCAAAGACTAACCGTGAAAAACTTAAAAATCTTCTTTAAATATAGTATCAAGTCAGAAATTGCATACACACCACATCCAAGAGAAGGGATAAGTGTCCAAGTTCAATTGTTCCTGCATTTTCTGGTTCTGTGATTGAGAAGGAATAAACATCACCAGATTTGTCAGCAACCAGAATCTTATCTTCTGCCGCTGTTATAATCAGGGAAGTACACCTTCTAACAACAGATCTGAAAAGACAAATCGACACAATTGGGGCCAAAATTTCTCTCTGGAAGGGTAGACTTTATTTTTCCACTTCAGGGATCACTAACTGTGGAGCCAGCAAACCTTTTTCCAAAGGATCCAACCCGTATATTTTTTGTGCTGTAGCAACTGAAAAAAATCAGCAATGTGCTGAACTTGTACCAAATCACAGACATTTGTGTACAACAAACTTTCTCCCACCAAAAGGTATCCATGTTCTTCATACTGGAGGGACTGAGTAACAGAATAGGTTAAAAACAGATATCATGTACTAGGATCAAAATCCAAAGAGTTCCTTCAGGTGCTAAAACCAGCATAAAAGTTAACCAGAGCTAAAGCTGATTAATCTTTTATTAGATTTAGAACACCTGTTTAATATAGAGTCCTTTATGAGTTGAGAAAGAAACCAATTATGTTGTAATGATAGAAAAATCAGACTAAGGTCAGAGAGACCTGGGTGCTTTTGGTTGTTCAATATGTCAGCTTAACCTATTTCACCAGATGATGCCTAAGATAAAAAAGGATAATACCTCATGTATACCATGTCCTTTAAGGAAGGGAATGGCATAAATATAATATATAGGTAATGTTCTGCCACTACAAGTTTTCACACCAATAGTGCTCTCTATCCTTTTAGAGAGAAGGGGTATAGGAAAACATATTATGAAAGGTTACAATCCAGCACAGGGGCATCCAAGTACAATAAAAAAGCAAGTGAAGGAAAACTTAAAAGGCCCTGGAGCTCACGAAATTTGGGAAAAGAAGGCTTAGGGAAGTGAAGAAAGATGCTTTTGTCCTTTGGATACAAACAGAATCACTATCAGACAGCTAGGCAGGGTAAGCTACTTGTGGCATCGTTTGGTGGCAGCCCTGATTGCAGAATGGCACACTTAGGTACAATTCAAAGATTTTCCCCAAAATATCTTCCTCTCCATACCTTATACTCAGACATTCCCAACAAGGCTTTGCTCGAAAAAGAATCAGTTGTTTGTTGTCATCTGTCAGAGCAAAGTAAGTTCCTGATGAAGAGAATGCAGAGGCAAGGATCTCACTACTTGCTTTACCTGCTGACTTTCCATCCTTTCTAATAATAAAAAGAGACAAAGAAGAATGTGGTTCAAATTATCAACACCAGGCTTGGCGTCCAACAGGTGTTATCAATACATGACTTTAGTACAGAACCCATAAAATTAGCCAGTAGAGAATCATGTTTCTATTACTTTGGAGGATACTCACTTCCACGAGGGTGCAATTAACAAGGAAAGAAAATCATAAAAATATTCCTTCCATATAAACAATTTAAGTTCCTTGATTCATCTTTGTATTTTATATGATGTACTGGTGGAGCAAACGATACAGCAAACTGGGGAGATTTCTCTCACCTACAGGCAAACATTTCTCTACTTTTCTAACAGAGGTAAAATCATATCCCCAAGAGTATCAGCATAAAAAACCTGCAATGGAAAGGCTATTTCACATAAAAGAGAATTTAAACAGTCTCACCCTTGATTGTCCTGCAGCTCTTTGCTTGTGGTGCAGTCATAAATGAAAAGGTCATCTTTGCTGGAAATTAAGAGAATATATATACATGTAATCAATACTATCCTATGGTAGCAGGCTCAACTGTGCTATACAATATTTTATCTCTCCCCATACCCCCAAGTCTTTTTAGCCCATAGCTTCAAAATTATAGTCTTTCATGATCACAAATGATACAATTCACAAAATACCAGGAAAGAACACCTACATTCATACCTATACACATATGAGTAATTTTCGTGGTTAAAGTATATCCTACATGTCTTTGCAAGTTTTTGCATTAGTAAAAAAGTACTATGCTGAACAGAAAATATAACCAAATGTGTTTGTATTTGTTGCTTTTAGTGGTTGGAAAAGGGGGAGATAAAAAGTTATCTCCCTTCCAAACTCAACCCTGAGATATGTAGAGCTTCTCTTAGCTTATTCCCAGATAAGTAGGTCTAAGTCGGTAGACTTTAATGGAACAATGTGGTCTGTAATCATAGCAAAGTGCTTTGGAGAGACTGCACATCAGTGGGAGTGTAGTTATGAATCCCAAGGAATTTACAGAATCCATCCATTTAAGGGGCCTGCACAGCAATCATGAGAAATTTTCAACACAGGGCTCCACAACAGTAGCAGAGAGCTATTCTTAGAATTGACAATACATAGTCTACATAAATTGATTGACTAGAAATAAATCAGTGTATTACATTACACTATGTGGGATAGTGGTTTGGCTAATGAACTGGACTGGGGAGATCTGGGCTCTAGTTCCTCAGTAATAGTCTCTTGGCCTGTCTTACCTCAGAGAACTACTGCAAGGATAAAATGTAGAGGATTATGTATGCCACCTTGGGTTCATTGGAAGAAAAAGCAGAATATAAATATAATAAATAATATCCTGAAATCCCAGTGTTCACATATATATGGTAAAGCAATGGGTAATTTCCTTCAGCTTCGGCTAATCCATCAGCTGCATCCCTACCTGGAGGATGACTGCCTAGCGACAGTGATGCATGCACTGGTTACTTCCCGATTGGACTACTGTAACACGCTGTACGTGGGGCTGCCCTTGTAGACAGTGCGGATACTTCAGATGGTGCAAAACAGAGCAGCCAGGTTGCTGACGGGGACTGAGCGTTACTCTCACATAACCCCAGTCCTCTACCAGCTTCACTGGCTCCCCATCGAAGTCCGGGCTCAATTCAAGGTGCTGGTTATCACCTACAAAGCCCTTAACGGCTTGGGACATGGATACCTAAAGGAATGCCTGCTTCCTTATTTGCCCTCCCGCCTTGAGATCAACAGCAGAGGCTCTCCTCTGGGAGCCCTCCGGGAGAGACATCAGGAGGCAAAGTACCCAGAGGAGGGCTTTCTCTGCAGTGGCGCCCCATCTGTGGAATGCGCTCCCCAGAGAGGTCCGCCTGGCGCCGTCCATATTTGTTTTTCGGCGCCAGGCTAAGACCTTTTTATTTAAAAAATATTTTAACAACACTTAATATCTATAGGTTTTAATTGTGCAGCCAGGGTGTTTCCAGATTTTAATTGTATTTTGTATCACGTTTATTTATTTATGTAAGCCGTCCTGGGGCTACAAGCAATGGGACAGCATACAAAAACTCTAAATAAATAAAACATTTCACTCCAAGTGACTACAAGAAGGCAGAAAGTGTGTGAAAATTAAAGGAAGAAAACACTGTGTTGGCTCTTTTCAGTGCTGATCATCTATAATATTTGAGAGAAGTTCCCCATCTCTTTCATCCTAATAAGGCAGCATTTCATTTCTGAAATGGTCCCTACTGATGCAAGCTAAGGGATGTACAATGCTTCCCTTAGCTTCCTATACATTTGTTTCCCTCTCCTTCAAAACATAAATGAATGTTTTTCTCCAAAGTACATCAGCCAAAGAGATTTAACTGTATATGTTAACCCATTTACAAAGGGATTCAGCATAACCCTGAGCCATTACATTAGTTTAACCCACGAACAACTCAGTGACTACATAATCAACAAAGAGTCAAATTCCACCCTAAAACCTGATAAATTTATAGTAGAATAAATTATTGTGGAGATGTTTATCAGAAGTGCAGAGCGTTATACAGAGTTCCAAGTTTATATTATGGGTGGGATAGGGTAGGCTTGTAAAAAGTGAGATCAGAGAGGAATTTAATACAGAAAGTACTGATGGTGACAATCACATTACTAACAGTGGTCATTCACAGAGCAGTTGTTGCTGGTAAATAAAAATGTGCTGGCACCAGGCAAACCAATTAACACATCTGGTGTGAGATGTTAGAGGCTACCCTAAGACAATGCCCATATAATTACCAACGAGAATTAAAATCACCATTCTGTTCATTTTGAAAAGAGCTGGTTCCACACTTGGTCCCGAAGAGGGAGGTGGATTCATTCTTGGACAAGGGGAAACTAAAGCACTGCTAAGGAAGAACTCATCAGAGTTGAAACATACAATTTACTCCTTTCCCGGCTGCTGTCGTAGCCCAGAGACGTTGCAAATGAGCGGGAAACGACACTGACAGGCATGCTTTCCCGGCTGTCTACATTTACACACACACTCCCCTCGACTTCCACGATCTCTCCACATGCAGTATCTAAAGCAACATTCTTCGGCTCCATTTCACTCACCTGGGCTCTTTAAAGCGAGCGGCCAAGAACTTAGTCCCGCCGGTGGCCACCATCAAGTCCCCGCAGATCGCCAGCCCCGGCTTGGGACTAGAAGATCCAGGAACATCAGTTGCTTCCATGCCTGCCATCAGACCCACGTGGGACATCAAGACCCGTCGCCGTTTGATGACGTCACCGACCGAAATAAGTAGCACGCCTCCGGACGCCCGCTCTTCCATAGTTCTGCAAAGAGTTGTGCGCTGTCTGAACTGCAGCCATACGTAGACTTTGGCCTTTTAGGATTTTTTAATTAGAGAATGAAAGCAGTCTTTTTCGGGGAAAGTCAAGCGCTCTTGGAAGCCTCGTGGGAACTTCTGAAATAAAACGGAATAGTTTTCCACTCCAGCTTCCAGTGCAAGGTGTACAGCGGGGGTTCGGGGTGGTGTTCTGCTAAGAGTTGCAATGCTGGAGCTGTAATGGACACAGGAGGCTCTTCATTCTTTTTTTACCGAAAGCTTCGTTTGCGTGTCACGCTCACTCTTTCAAGTTTCTATGCACTCCTCTGTCCTAGAGTTAGAAAACCTTGGGGCAGAGGGAGGCTGCTTCTCGATCCTGAAACGTATTTGTGTCTTGTACAAGTGATTACGTTGTTTTTCTGAGATTTTTTTTTTTTTGAAGGACAGTCATGAGTTTCTTGAAGACATAGTCCTTGCTAAGCATGCACCGGATTCTACCCATGTTAAGGCTGAAAAAATGTTATTCAAATTATAATTATTTCTAACTATCTGTAGTGCAGGGCTGAACAAAATTAGTTTCAACTCACACCATCTCTAGTCTTATTTAATATCCCCAAATATGCTTTTGTAATAGCATCTTCAGTGACATTTTGTTTCTTGGAAAGAATTTGTGAAATGTTCAAAGTGCCTTGGGCTTCTCTGAGCTACACACTATAGTCTTTCTTCTGTCTCCAAAGAGCAGTAACTACTTTCTCCTTCTTTGGTTTAACCCATTATCTATCAGATAGTCTTCTCTAAATGGCAAATCAAAAGGGTTGCTATAGGTTGCCCCAAATATTGAGATGCCAAATATGCCAAAATATACAAGCAAAACTGTTTCCTTTGAACATTCCTTCTCTGCATCTAATCAACTCTTCGAGGAAATAATATATTAGGAGAGGCCAGCAGTTAGATCTAAGCCGATATTTTGTTTTCATAAATTTAAGAGACAAAAATACCCTGTTTGGATGGATGTGTACCTTGAAACTTTAAGGCAATCAGTGTCTTGAATCTAACAATTACAAAAAAGAGTGATCGCTTATGCACTTTCATTAACAAAAATACAAAATCTGATGGAAACATCTATTTGTAATAAGATGTCTGAAGAATGCAGAGCATTGAAGGGCTTTTGGTGTCTAAATATGCATAGGGTTGCACCTTAATGGACTTAAACATGGGGCTTCCTTTGAAGAGAGTCTAGAAAACATGGTCCGAAATGTAGCTCCCAAACTTCTGATTGGAGCTCGAGATTATAATTTTGATATGGCTACCAATCTATTTCCAAGTCCAAGGGAAGATTCTAAAGTTTAACACCCAAAATGGTCAAGGCTAAAGACAGCACCATGCACTTCATTTCATCATCCAAGATACTGATCCATTTCTCACTGGTGCCTGAGACAAATAACACATTGGCGGTTACCACATTTCATGAAGTGCCCTCCACTTCCACCCACTTCAAGTGATTGCATTTCTTCTGGAAAGAATAGCTAGCAACATCTAGCAAGTCAGGACATGATGCACATGAAAGTTCCTGTTGAAACCCCTACGCTGGTTTCACCAACCTTTATGGGACTGTGGGCATGTTTGGAATTTTGAGAATGGGTTACTGGTACCTTAACAAAATGGCTGCTATGGATACCTTGCCCATTCACATAATGGTAGCTGAAGGGTGTGCATTGTTCTGGTTCAACTGGAGGAATGGCTAGGAGGCTGTTGAGGTTCAACAGGTAGTGAACTTTCCCTGTGTCCAAAAGCCAAAATAATTTTTTGCAAGCATGCCAAGTCCTCATAGCCTTGCGCTTACTAAGAAGGGCACCAGGCATAATGGCCTTACAGTTGCCTTCCTCAAAGATTCTGTAGATAAGGTGTGTTTTTGCATTGTTTTGTATCAAAACAGCTTTACTCCCAGAAAGTGGGCAGGGACCCTGGGTGCATCCTGACAGGCTCTGCGATAGTGGAAATGAAACAGTGCAACTTCTATGGCAAGAGGCATTTTTTGTTGTTATCCTGCAGGGAGAAATTGACATGTTGCTTGGCCAAGCAGCCTTGGAGCCCATGGGTTGCCCCTGGTTTATTAAGGGTACTGATAGGCCACTGAGCTTTAGCTTGTTAATAATCTGCATCCATATTCTTCACTGTATTAAATAAACTTTATATCATCTTTGACACAGATGATTTTGTCTTTTCCTGTGTGTTCTCAAACCTAGGATACCTGACTGGACCAGGCCCACATCATCACAATAGAGGGTTCTGCTGTTCATACTTAACCATTTCATAACTAACACACCTGTGATGTTAAAAGTAACTTGTCCCAGAAACTAGTATAAGGCAGAGGTGGGCTCTAACACAGAGAAGTAGTTCCTTATAACCATATTTTTCTGCTGCAGTAGAATACCTATTTCACAGTAGGCAAATGTTTGCATGCTTACTCTCTCTAGCAGTCAATTCACCGCTATCATCACTCTCTGTCACCTGAATAAACTCACCTTAACACACTGTACACACATGCATACTTTTTTCATCCACATAATCTTTGACAGAGTCATAGTCTCCCATCCATTCATTCACTCAGAAGCAAGCATTCCTCCAACATGCATGTACACACATACACACACATCCCTCCCATCTCCCTTCAAAGTGGTGCACTGAATATTCAATGGTAAGAACTGGAACAAAAACACATGAGAATATTGAGCATCTGTGTATACCCTTACATGAAGCTTGCATGCATTCACTTGAACATGTGAATAAGGCCATCATAAGGAGACTATTGTAACAGTGGTGTTTCTTCGGGGAATTCAGAATTGATAGAAAGTGTTATACATTATTTTTAATAAATGAGAAATGACACAGTGGCAGCCTGATACAAAATTTATATCATACATGCCAAGGAAAAACCACTGTTCCCTTTCGTGGCCCTGTGATCAGAAAACGGCTGGAATTTCAAAGCGCCTCACCTTTCCACCAAAGGCATCCTTTGTTGTTCAAACTTAGGATCAAATGACAAAGTTTCCTTTATGTGTTCTGACTGGTACACAGATACACACAAAATAATGCTGCTTGCACACGTACTTTTTTATATGCTGTATAAATTGCATTTTTATTCTTTCATTAGATACTGACCTCCTGCTTAGGCCATTTTGCTGTAGATGTTCCACATGTATATTTGTTATAGACTAAGGGCGCAACCTAAAATCCTACACCTCTTAAGTGCCCCGCAAGACCCAGCAGTGCTGGCTGAGGAACGTTATGAACAGTAGCACTTTTTCTCTGTCAGATGTCACGCCCTTAGGAATTATAATCTGTGCTTTCTTCGGTGACCTTGTTATATTATTAAGGATTTCTTTCTTTTTGCTGTCTTTGTTCTGCAAGATAAGTAAAATTTCATAAGAAGAAAGGCTCCCTTTCTTTCTGTAAGCTACTCTCACGAGTGTTCAGCAACGCTACTGCCCATCAGCCACGACCGCCGCTGAACAGCCGGAGGGAAGGCGCTGCTCCGGGGAAAGCGGGGCGGTGCCGCTGCCTTCGCCTCACGCCCACATGCGCGAAGTGCGTGGGTTTTTCCTAGGAGAGGGCGCCCTAGGCCGGAAAAGCGCGTGGGAACCTTTTCCTCCCTCTCTCTTAGGTAAAGGTTGTTGAGGGGACGCCTTTTGGTGGAGCGCCAAGATGGCGGCCAGTCTTCTCATCGGCTCTAGCAGGGTGTCTGCGCTCAAGGTAACCGAGATTGAGGATGAGGGAGTCGTTCTGGTGGGGGGCTTTCTCCAGCCGCCAAGAGTGGAAGTCACCGTAGGCTTTTTATGCCTATACCAGTGATGAGATGTGCTTGTGGGGCCTGTGTGTCTGTGTCAGGACTTGACCTGAGGGTCCCGGGGTAGCTTAATTCTGTGCATTTTAAGTCGGAAGTAAGGCCCGCGGGATCCAATGGCATCTACTTGCAGGTGAATTTGCACGGGACTGCAGCCTTCGCCTTATTCTCCGAGTCTCCACTGCTGGGGGTACATTACTAGCGTGTGGGACCCGAATCAAGGTGGCAGGGCATAACATGGGAAGGATCTCAAGTAGCAGAGCTAGGAACGGCTTTTCTGCATAAGAACTAGATGAACCACAGACAAGCAGCGTATATTAGGCTGGGCAAAATAGACATTTATTAACATATGATGAGGGGGTGGGGCGAGGGAGGGACTATTATAGTGGTAAAACTGCGGTAAGGTTTGGGAACTTGTGGCCCTCCAATTATTTCAGGCTACAGTACTTGTCAACTCGTTCTAGTCTATATAGTCAGTAGGAGTTGACGGATGCAGCTCCAGTTGTTTTGGTCTACAGCCCAAGTTGCCCTGCTATATAAAGATGCAAGAAAACAGCATATTCCAAAAACTTATTATATTTATATGCAAGCATCGAAATTGGCTTGAATGACTTCCACTAATAGCCATAGTGTGGTGTAGTGGTGAGGGTGACAGAGAGCCAGGTTCCAGCCTCCACTTGCCATGAGGCTCACTGGGTGATTTTGAGCCAGTCACTAACTCCTCAACCTAACGTACCTCAACAATGTGAAGGTAAAATGGAAAAGGGCAAACATCATAAGCTGTCGTTGATTCTTTGCAGGGGGACAATAGGGGGAACTAAATATAATGTAACAATAATAGCAGTACAGTGTTAGACCTTAGTGTAATGTCTGTCTGTTTCTTTATGGAATATATATGCCTCACCTTCAACATAAATTTAAATGTAATGTAAAAATGATTCTAGGCTGACTGGTAAAGTGTATGAAAAAGGAAAATATAATATCATAACAAAGCATACAAGCTAGTGTAACAGAACAGGTGAATGTGCTTTTTAGAAAGTCAGCCCCACTGCATTCTGTAGGCTTCCCATTCTACACTGAGTGTTCATAAGCCTCCAAGATCAAATAGTCAATAAAATCAAATTTGTTTTTAATTAAAATATTAGCATCAGTGATTTATGTTTGCTTGGTATGTAATGATGACAGGCCTCCCTAAGAAAGATATTTCAGAGGTGAGGAGCCATTGAATAGTCTCTCTCTCTCCTTCCCTCCATCCATATTTCAAGAATATCACAAGAGCATTGTGATCAAAATATGCATTTAGATATTAATTAGCTGGGTGGTAACAGCTATAACTGCTATAATTGTTCCCCAACAATTTTTAAAGCTGGTCTTTAATGTTGCATTAACTTATATTTGTACAAGTATTGGCATGACTATTTTATGCATGTGTTCCTGGGCAAGAGGTGGTGCTATTAGTTATGGATGGTCAGGGTTTGATTCTTCTAGAAGTTCAGTTGTCATTCCTATACATGTGAGACAGAAATACTCCCATAACTCTCAGCATTCATTACTCACATGACTGCCTGAAGACTACTGGAAGTTGTGAGGCACTTTTATCTAATGATGCATCAGATCATGCCCTTAATTGCTTTAGTGTTTTAATTGCATATAAAAACTTTAAATAATAAATAGTGAATATTCTTTTCATATATGATTGTTGTGATGCTTGACATTTTTTAGTAGTTTGAATTTAAGTGACTTTTAGGTGAAATAATAATTGGTTCTACAGAGCTAATAAAAGGCAAGGTAACTTCAGTGGGTTTTATCCCACATTCATCTAATATTCTACTATGGTACAGACCAGGTGCACCATAGATACATAGCTCTCTCATGACATAAAGAAAAAACATTCCCACATTCACTTACCAACCAGTTTTGTGTTGGCAGAGCACACAGAACCATCACATTTATGACCAGGCTTTTGAGATTTTTCCATCTCTGACTATAGAAGATACTACTGATATGCCTGGTTAATAAAATGCATATAACAGTTTATCAGCTTTTAGAGATTCTGAGCTATCTGCAAAATGAGCATCTTTTTCCAAAGTGCTTGCCTCGTTCAAGCTTTAATGGAGGCATTTCCATGAACCTGGTGTTTTGACAGCCATCTGAAAATAAGATCCATTCATTTATGTCACACTTCTTTCCATTTAAGTGAGTTGGATGTACCAAGCCTGCCGATGTAAGTATATTTGTTCTCAAGGAGTGATGGAACAATCCTGTTGATCAACCAGAGTAGAGTGGGTGGCCTTATTTGGCCATCTAACTTAGGTGCTTAGGAAGAGGAGAGAAGGAGGCTGGAGCACTATCATAATACATTGTACTGGTAACCCCATTCTGCCTTTCTCCTTGTCCCCTTCTGCCAAGGCTGATTTTTTAACCTTAGAAAAGCAACCAGCACAGTTTTTTTCCCACACCAGCTGCAAGGTGGAGGGGAGATTGGAGTGTGGATCTTCATCTCCAAAGTCAGAGGTCTGTTTATGACTTCAGACCTGGAAATCTGAAATATCATAAGGCCCCTAGGTGCTCTCTAGGGATCATAAGATGCTCTTCTTCCTATGTATTTTTAATATTTCTAAATGAATGTGCATATTGTTTGAGCAGTGGTTGGCACATGCAGGTATGCTTATTTGAGGACAACATTTTGGACTTCTTACACTTTAACTTATGCTCTGAAAGGAATCCTGTATAATTGCTGCCAGACATACATACCCTGAATTTTGTGGACATATTAGTATCTGTTATGCCTTATACTTTTATGAAAAAAATCTAATGTGCATGAGATGTACATTATTAATCAAATGTCTTGTTTAAATTATTTTAGAATTTACCACTGCAAGCATGGCGACTTAGAAGTCTGCCTTCTGTTTCTCTTGGCACCAAACCAGGGAACACTAAAAAAGGCTCCAAACAAAGTAAGATCATTTCTTGTTAATTTCTGCATGTTATAAATGAATAGATGCTTTTCATAAACCTTATTTTATAGCAGTCTAGAACATTTGCTTGTTTTAATGGTCTGTAGACAGCCAAGATTCAAAGCTGTAAAATTGTTGCAGTTATGCTGACATAATATTCTAGTGCTTTTCTGGACAACTTCTAAAATTCCTTTTAAAGAATTGTGTGCTACAGGCTGTTCATCTGGAGCAAAGATGGGAAATGACACACACCTTTCTGCAGTGAAGTCTGCCTTCTATCCCGAGAGGTCTGTTGGTAGTATGGTAATTGTGTGGCTGAAGTCACATTGTTCCATTCGCATTTTCTGAGATCAAAAGCAATAGCACTAATTACTAGAAATATGAAGGTCTGGAAAAAAGCCAGAAAAATATATAGATGGGGAATGGGGAGGAAAATAGATTTTAAAAACCTGTCCCCCCATTTTTTCCAGTCAGTTTTGGAATGGAGAGATCTATTCTTCTATTGAATGTTAGTTTTATTTCCTCCAAACATTCACATTTCAGATATTTACATTTCTTCTATTAAACAGCTATCAAACCATTGTTTTATGCTATGTTATATGAACATCATGAGTTCTAGAATTCCAGTCTCATAGACAGAGGCTGGATGTCCTCTGTTCTCATAAACCTTTAGAATTTGTTTAACTATAAATGAATCAAAAGATATTGAAAGGTAAGGTTTGCACAATGAAACCAACTAACCTAATATTTAAATGTCTTACCTAATCAGTGTTATGCTGAAATGCTTATGGGGTGCTTTTTTGCAGAACTTACCTCTCTTGTATCTTAAGTTATATCAAGAAAAAATTAATAATTGTTACTATCTTCAACAAATATACGGGTGTGATAGAAGAGTCTTGAGCACTTTAGCATGATATTTTTCTCAGAAGGTACAAGAGTCATGTACAAAGAATAATGTATGATAATTTATGTGATACAAATAAGTTACAGTAGAGTACTTGAGTAGAAAAAGAAACTGTAAGATGTGAAATCTAATGTGACCTAATGCCCCTTGAATAAATATAGGGATGCAGAATATATGTATTTGTTCAAAATTTCCTTAGATTTTTCATGAACCCCTGGATTTCCTGATGAGTAATTTGCAGCTGCTATTGGAAATTTCTGTGTATCTTAAATTTGGATGACTATAGTCCAGCAAAATCTTCCTATTTTGACATTCAGGGAGGTATCAGTGTGATTTCACTTTTTTAGTTGCTAAATACTCTGTTTCCTTAATAAATAGGGCTTAATAATAAATAAAGAAATTCATGTAATAAGAGCTCAAGGCTTTTCCATCCTAAGCATCCAAACTTCATAACATTGTTTTAAGAAATTTCAACATGACCAGACCTAAACACTTCAGAAGGAGATTTCCAGTATTTGAATGTTTAAATTATCTGCTTTTCATGGGACATGAATTCTCATGCAGAATGTGGTAGTCCCTGCAGACTTTGAGAATTTGTCTTGAGACTTGATGTGGTAATGATATGTAGAGTGTCTTAACACAAAAAGCCTTAATTTTCAGAGTTTGAAAAACACAATAATGACCTCAAAATGCATCTTTTTAGCATGCTCTAATTGTGTAACCTAAACCTGTTAGAGTTTTCACATGTCTTTTACATAACATGTTGTTGTGCTGCTGTTGTGCTCCAATCTTGCCTACTTATCCTCTAAAATAACAATTATAGCTTCTGTCATCTTATTTTTACAGAGCCTTTGACTAGCCTATATAAATGAGGCCCTGAGAGACTGAAAAAGCATTATAATTATTAGATCCTGACCTCCTCCTAATTCTCAATATTCTGTGAAAGAGTAACCCAATGATTTTAGATTAGTGTAGGAATGAAAAAGGTGCACCCATTTGCTCTTTACATTTATGAGCACACGTTCTTTGAACACTGATAATGAGAAATAGAAATGGGATGCTTAGATTTTGTTTTACTGATTTCAAAAGAGGCTCTGCTATTTTGCTAACCTTTTCTTTGGAAGTCATAAGATTCATGCGGGGTTGGACCAAGCATCCACTTGGGCTAGAATTTTGTTCATAGCTCACAAGCTGCTCACAGATTCTTGCAAGTATGATATGAGTGCAACAGCACCCTTCTGCCCACATTCCCCATTGACTGGCAGTCATAGGGATACTGCCTGTAATCTGGAGGTAGCATTTAACCAGCATGACAAGTAGCCAATTACAGTTTTTTCCTCCATGAATTTGTTCAGTTTCCTTTTAAAACCATCCAAATGGTTGGTCATCACTTCATCTTGCAGAAGTTAACTCCAATGTCTCCTTGTCCACTTTCTCCATACCATGCATAATTCTTTGCACCCTTATCATGTCTCTGCTTAGTCACATTTTCTCTAACCGAAACAATTCTAGCTATTGCTGCCTTTCTTCCTGCAAGAGTTGCTCTAGTCCCTTGATCATCTTAGTTGCCCTTCTCTGCCCTTTTCCCAACTCTACTATATCCTTTTTTAAAAAGCTGTGGTGGCCAGAACTGCACACAATATTTTAACTGTGGTCACACCATAGGTTTGTATATGGGTAATATGATATTGGCATTTTTATTCTCAGCTCTTTTCCTAATTATACCTAACATCGAGTTTGCTTTTTCCACAGCAGCTGCTCATTGGGTTGACATTGTCATCAAGCACATACCCCTCCAGCTTATTCTTGAAGCTGGGCTTTTTTGCCCTAATGTGCATTTCTTTACATTTGTATATATTGAACAACATTTGCCATATTCATGCCTATTCTGCCAGTTTGGAGAGAAGTTTTTGGAACTTTTCTTAATCCCTTTTTGTTTTAACAACTCTAAACTTCATCACTACACTCCTTACACCTAATTCCAGATCATTTCATTCTGGTATCTCTGTTCTTCATATCTTTCTTGTGCTTTGCATCCTTAAATGTTGTGACAATTGACTTTTATGATAGCTTTCCTTCAGTGCTTAATTAACTTTCTCAAGTTATTCAACTGATTAGCAAACTGAAAACTACCATGCGTTTAAATACTTCCCTCCTGTTTTCCAGTTTTTATTGAAGGTCATTGCCAATGCTGCACATTGGTGATCTCATCCCTCTTTAGCTGTCTGAACTTCACAGCATGTGCACAACTCTGGCTTAGATCTGTGCTGACTTGTTTGCTTAATGTCTTTAAGCACTTTTGGTTATAGCTTTTGTTAAGTGCACTAGGTACAAGAACATCTCAGGAATCAACGAATTTTCTCAAGTCTGAAACACACATCTTCTAATTTCCTGTGTTATGATCACAGCTTTCATAACCTGAAGTTATGGAGTATGGACTGCCCTGAGAAATTAGACTTAGGTACTTGAGAACAAGTCAAGGAAGTTCATTCACACAGAACATTGTGCAGAAGATGAAACAAAGGCTAGAGAAGACAGTGTTTGAAACAAACCGAAGATGACTCAAGCAGCATTTCAGCTTAGAGCTAAAGTAATAGAATTGTTGTTCAAAAGATATGAACTGGTATGGGCTAACAGGCACGACAGAAACACAAATAGTAACATCACAAGGTTGTCTGCATTCAGAGCAACAGACAGCTCTGTAATGCGCACTTTCTGATTCTCACATTTTTTTCCAAATAAGTTATAGTCCAGTTCAACCAGCAGATAAGCTAGTCTGTCTTTATCTGGACTGGATCACCATTAGCTAGGGATTCACATGGTTAAATATTCTTACATACAGAGGGAAAAAACATATAGAAAATGAGCTTGTCATAAAGAAAGCTGAGCTAGAACCATTTTGGAGCTAGAGCCAGTCCAACTGGTGGTGGTGTGGGAGAGCCTGAGTGAGTTTGAGCAGCAATCTGTTGGATGTCTCAATTCAGTTTAGTTCCAGTTCCCAGTGTTTTCTTGGTCTGTGCAAGAGAGTATTCTTTTTTAAGTGTTTTGCCTAAAGAAGCTACAGCACTTCTGACAGTTTCATTAAAAATGATTAAAGGTTATAAGATACATGGAAAGCCTCATTTCTACATTTTCAAGACTTTCATCTGTGACTTTTGTTCCACTTCATTGCTGAGATCCTACACCTAGGGACAAAATAACATGTCCTAAGGATTCCCTGAAATGGTAAAACAGTTAGAAGGTAGTGAGAAGCTCTGCAGCAAAACGTGTGCATTACAAAATTTAGCAATGTTGAATTTCCCACAACTTTGCTATAGGGGAAATTCTTTAAATAAAAGCCTTCATTCCTTTGCTGGGATGGCTCAACTGTGCAAGTAATCCATAGTTTCAAGGCCTTCTTGTGTTTTTAGTAAAACAGTGAAGCAGTATGTGTTTCCCCAAAATCCAAGTAATATTATGTGCATTCCCGAGACTTCAGAGCCTACAGAGTATCTTGGGGGCAGCCCTGGTCCTACTAATGTTGCCTCTTTGTATAAATGCAGCACTTTTCTTGTGGCTATCAAAGTTTCATATTGAATAGTACAGCTTAGAGGAACTACATTTTTCTGCTTCAGGAAAGATGCCTGCATCTTACAGAATTCAGTGCCACAAGATGATTTAACAGCCACTAGCTTACAGGGTATTTTTAAAAACAGCTAGATAAATATATAGTGAGTACATCTGTTGATGACCATGTTTAAAGATAATACCTCTGAATAGCTAATGCTGTAGGCAAATAACAGTGGAAGGATACTACTTTCATGCCCTGCTTCAGAAAGCTCAGAGATGTTGAGATGAATCATGCTGCAAATGATTGCTGGACTAGTTAGAGTCCCTTTTCATGTGTGTATGTGTAGGAAAGGATGAATTTAGCTTATGTATGTAAAAGAGACCTACGAAAACCTTGAATTTAAAGACCAAGGTAGAGGTGGTAGGCAGACAAATATCAATAGGGCAGTTATTAAAAGACAACGTATTTTACTTAACAAATATCTCTTTGTATCATTTGAAAAAGCAAGTGATTCCATACGGAGATTGCACTTTCAACAGATTATAATTGAACTTTGTGGTAGATCGAAAGTGCTTTGTTTGAATCAGTTTCAAAGTATATTGAATGTAGGTGAGGTACTTAGATACTGCATGACTAAATATACGATTTGTGATGTCCTTGAAAAGCTACAAAAGTATTTTTGTCTCAACAGTGTTTGGATCAGGGTATTTCTGATAATAAAAGGTTCACAGGCAGCGTGATACCACAGACAGACAATTTGTGTTCTTGTTAGGAACCATTGTGTATGAAGAATATTGGCTTTTAAAAACTTTTAGGGAGCATTTATATGAAATGCAGCAGCTGGTATTGTGAAGCTGGGGAAACTAAACTTTTGGTATTTATACTAGATTCTTTCATAAATTTCAACAAGAATTCTATAAAAGCAAGGGTGTATTTGAAAATGCCAGCCTGCACCCTCACCCCTTCTGTCATTTCCTAGATGTAACTGGTGCTAGAGGAGTATATACCAAGCCATTAGCCACCAAACAGCAGTTGAATTTCCTTTAAAAGCTGTCTCCTAATTCTTTCCCACAATTCACAGATAAAGGTGAGATCATAAGTAACAGTAAACCTGATTCAGCTGTACAATTAGCAGATGAAGATCTGAGGAAATTCTTTGCAAGGAAAACTCTGGTAGCATTTCCTCAGAGAGCAAAGTTTCCTTCTCCTGGGGCAGAACCTGCTTTCTCCTCAGCTGAAGGCTTGCGTAAGAAATCGACAGATGAAGAGTCATCCTCTTCATTGAGCTCTGGATCAGATTCAAGTTCAGATTCTGAGGAGGAAGACAACTCCTTCAAGCATACCATAAAAGCCAAAGTATTTCCCAGGAAAGATCCTATCTCTTCTGAGGACAGAATGAAGGGAAAGGGAACACTGGAAAAACACTTTCCTCAAGAGCAAGTCAAGGACAAAACCCTCCAAAATTTCCCTTCCACAAAGACCCCGATCAAACAAAAGCAATTGTATCAGGCAACAGCTGATGACAAGTGGGCAAGAACAGATTTGGCAAAACATGGTGCAGAACAAAGACCTAAAGAGAGTCACTTAAAGAGCACAGACTTGGGAGTAAAAATTGCAGAGAGTCAAAGGCCAAGAGAAGTTTCATCTAAGCAACTGGATGTCTCTCTCCCTGAAGCATCTTCAAGTATATCATCTAAAACTCAGCCAGTGCTTCAGCAAAGTGTTGCACAAAACCTGACATTGAGACAGGAAGAGAATGTGCCAAAGGAGTTAAAAAAGACTGAAGTGCAAGGAAGAACTGCTGCTGTTCAGAAAGAGGATTTGAATAGTGAAGTGCCAATGGTAGAAGCTACAGTAAAGGATGAGAGCACGCTGGATACAGGAATTCAGACTGAACAACAAAGCACTATACTGGGTATTGCTTTATCTTGTTTGATCTGCATTGGTCCTATGGGTGCTAAGGGCTTTACATGGGCAAGCGTCTTGTATTCTAACAGCTCATTATGTGAGAGCACTTTGGAATCCTTTCCACTTTTCCTGATGCCTGTAGGTTGGCATCTTATACTTTTGGGTGTTCTTTACAGATCTTTACATTTATGGGTTGTTTGCACTTCTTTTCTTTGATTCTCCTGCTTACTGTTTAAACTGTTAATAGGGATGGAAGACTCTTTCTTAGCCTACTATATATTCATATATATGGTGCTCTTATGTTTTGGTATAGTAAAAGGTAAATGGGGAGAGGGTGGGGCCGGACTGGAATGAGCCAAGGGGAAATGGGCTACCTTATTAAAATTAGAATGTTGTCCCAATTTGCTAGAAACACAATGGAGCTATTGAGCGGCCTGTTTTGCATTCTTTTGCTCTTCCTGCCCAACATTTGCCCTCAGGCTTACCAGCTGCTTTTCTGCCCGAACTGGCTGTTCATTCAGTACTTTCTCTATTCTGTCTTTTTCTTCTGGCAGTGCTCTGATAGTTATAGAAATTAGCTCCATTGAGCAGATGAGGATTATGAAGAATAAAGTCTAGTTTGACACCAGAGTGGTGATGGGGAAGCTGTGTCCCCTGGTTGGCCAAGATACTGCTTCACATCCCAGCTTTAAGGATGACAAGCCTTCACAGCATATGCTTTCCCTTACTGTTCTTCCTTAGCTACCTTACATATCTTTGTTACTTGAACTCCCTCTCTCCTGTGATCTTAGGACATTTCTAGACTATTAAGAGTCTCTTTTGGCCTCCAAATGCACTGTGCACTCTCCAGAAATCAGCCATGTTGCTATCATATTCTTTTTGCTTTGTAGTACAGGTGTGGGTAAATTTCATGTTTCCAGGGTCTATTCTGTTTTTTTACTAGAGCCCCAAGTTCCACTTGCTCTGCCTAGTACTAAAGACACGTACTTCAAATATTAAAATTTGAGTACATGAACTTCTTTTAAGTCCCAGAGCTGAGCTCACAAGCCTGCAACACACATCCACTGTTGGCTGTGTAAGCCTTTCTCCAGTTCAGCACTATCATTTAGGAATGGGAGGAGGGGGCAGTCATCTTGTTGCCCCTATTGCTAAATAACTGGAATTCCAAGATACTTGTCTACTACAAGATCTACTACAAATCACTAGAAATCTACTACTACATTTGTTTAAATCTACTTTCTGCTCACCGCTGCTGTAGCACATTCACTTTCCAAAAAAAAGGATACTTGCTACAGAGCAATCTTACCCCCAAAATACATAGATTCATAAGGCAGAAAAATAATAACACCAGTAGCTAGATGAACTGCTATTTGTTTAGAAACAAGGGAAATTGCTGGAAGAAACTAGAAGCTTGAAATACAACATGAAGGTTGAAGTACTGTCAAAACCTGGATTTTCCAGATATTTGAGCTGCTGTGCATCCAGCAGAGGGCACCAATGTTTGGAAAAAGCATACTTGAAATATTAGACTGAAAACATTGTGACTGCCTTCCATTTTTGCCCTGGAAAAAATGGAATAAGTAATTAAGTTTATTAGTGGAAGGCAATGAACTGTACTGTTAAAGCAAACTGTACTTAATAATATATATCTGTTAAGGTATAATACTGTGGAGGTTAGAGACCTTATGTGATACTTTCACCTGCATAACTGAAAGTTAGATCTGTTCATGTAGGACAGAGTTCAACCAGTATAAACCTTTTTAAGCTCCATTGATTTCACTGGGAGAAGCTTAAGCACTTCGCCCATTTTCTCACTGAAATCAAAGAGGTTAAAAAGTGTTGCATTCTGTTCAAAATGTGTTGGTCTTCTAATACTGTGTTTCCTTTTGGCTCTACACTGCATTCTCCATTCTTCTCCATGTTCTGTGCTTTGCAGATTATCAAGGCATAAAATAGAAATTTTATGAATCTCTGAATCTTAGGCCTAGGAGCCAAATGCAGCCCTCCTAGGGTCCCAGTCAGGCCCTCTGGGGTTCCTCAGATGGTTTTGTTCCCTTCCCTGCCCTTACTTCTTTCCCACAGTCACCTTTCTTTGGTGGTTTCGCAGCTTTTGTACAGTTATTTCTCCATTCTACAAGGTTGAATGCCTGTCCTAATACTTTGTAACTGACAGTAACAGCTTTAAACTAAAATATGGTGATGTTCTGGCCTCACCCCTTTTGCCTTCAGCCCTGCATACTGATGAAATTTGGGCTCCAGTTATCTCCAAAATGGAATTTGGCTCTTGGGCTAAAATATTCTGCTTCCCAGTTTATTTAAATGTTCATTATTTTTATTTTATTTTGTAAAGCATAAACCCTTTCATGGATAATGATTTGGCAGAAATAAAATTTTGAAACCCAAAACCATGCAAACTAGTAGAAAATGTCAGCAATTTCTAGCTTCTCAGAGCTGAGATGCTTTCATGGAAATATTATGTATTTTACCTTTATCATTCAGTATTTTATTGCAGCCCCAGCATTCATACTGCATTCATTCTATTGAAGGATCTTGTGGCTTTTGTGAACTTAGTGAGGAAGTAAGGAGCTAGATTTTCCTCTGGGGAAAACCTACAAACAGCTCCCTTATTTGAATATTCTCCATTGAAAGAAGGCTCTGGAGCACACTTAAAACCTTTAAAAATGCAGCTATTGCTCTTGGATCTATCAGCAGAATACACACACACACACACACACACACACACACACACACACACACAGAGAGAGAGAGAGAGAGAGAGAGAGAGAGAGAGAGAATCTGTGTGCTAGTCAAAGCTATCCTGTCTGTCTCTCTCTATTTCTTTATTTCTTTTGAACTATAGCCCTTCCAGCTTCCAGACAAAAAAAGCCATCGAGGTGGTTTACAAAAAAGCCATAATAACAAACCATGGGTTAGCTGCAGTTTGTTGAATTGAGGGTTGTTGTTATATGAGAAGCCAGAACTGAGTTAACTATTCATTTGTTTGATTGTATTTATGTGACTTCTACCCCCCCCCTTCTAGCAAAAGAATGGTACCCAGGGCCTAATTCAAATAGATTAATACAAAAACATATTTTAAAAATACAGCAAAATATAAGTTACAAATTAAAAATAAAAATAACATCCAACCCAGCAGATCCCACGTACAGGCCAAAAAGTCTTCTTGAATAAAGTGGACTTTGCTTGTTGATAGGAGGGAGGGAGCAGACCTAGCATTGGTTTGTAAAGAGCTCCGCAGCCTGGAGTCAGCTACCAAGAAGACCCTCTTTCAGATCACCAAACATATCTATGAATAAAGTGGCCTTGAAAGCAGGGCTTCTCCAGGAAGCAGTAAAGAACTGTGTGTGCTCATGGGAGAGGCTGGATTTGGTGTAGCCTGGTCCCAAGACACACTGGACTTTATAAGTTATAACCAGCACTTTGAATCCTACTGAGAAACAGCCTGCAGTCAATGAAGCTCCTGTAACTAGTTCCAGTCAACAGTTTTCCTGCAAAGTTCTGGTCCAGCTGATGTTTCTCGCCAGTTTTCAAAGGCAGGCTCATGTAGAACATATTATGGTAGTCTAGCTGGGATGTAACTAAGAGATGTGCACCCATAGCCTGATTAGGCAATTCCAGGGATTGTTACCTACAAAGAGAACCCATATTGTAAACTCGGTTTTGTTTGTTTTTTAACTATGGGTTATCATTACATGGGAACCCAGAATTATGAGCTTCTTCATGGGTTATTTTACCATGCTATAGACTCCATAGTATAGAAGTTGCTTCACATGGCAGTACTGCAGTGCTACAAAGGCGGCTGGGATAAAGGAAGGGAGCAGGTAAAGGAGAAATGAAACAGCGACATAAGAAAATAAACCACAGGCTATTCATTTAACTGTTAGACAAACCCTGTGTAGGACGGGAAACCATGTAAATAATGAACTGTAGGTTAAGTGTTATGAGTGAACCAGGCCATGGAGTTTTAAAAAGCATCATACTTTTGGCAGGGAAACTACTGTGACAAACAAACAGCAAAGCTCCACTTGCAGGCTTAGTTACATATGGGTAGTTCATGTGCACATGCTTCTTTTTCAATCCTGGCATAAGTGTTCCTGACAGTATTCAAAGAAACAAATCAACTTGCAATCAGTTACATTTTGGAGTGGACTTTTTATTAAAGTGAATGCAGTTCTACATGTTCAAATACATGTTCACTTCTTTCATATTGCTGTGAACTTTTAATTTCTTGTTCTGCTTTTAGCAAACATCACAAGTGGCAAACTGAGTAATAAAGCTCCACACATAAAAAATCTGAGTCAGCGAGCAATAATAGCTTCTTTTATCTCTGGGTTCTTTTATCTTTGGGTTCATGAACATATTTTTCTCTCTCATAGAGGCCAAGCCATCAACTGAAACTGCTCAAGAAACATTTGACATTGCTACCTACAAGAACTTGCAGCATCATGAGTATACACCATACACCTTCGTGGATTATGATGTTTTGCTCTCAAAATTGAGGTTGCCTCAACCCTCATCTGGGAAACTATCTCCAAGGCACTGAATCATATGTGGGGAAACTCAAATAAACTAATTCTGACAATGAAGCAATATCTGTGTTATAATTTTATAAGTGCTGCAAATTAGGTTGTTGGAAATTGGTCATTTTAATGAACCATCTTGCCAGTGATGGGTATGAACTCTGAGAAATCTCATAATGATTGCAGCTGTTCAGTGTTTATCAAATTAGTTCTAATATGATGTCCTATTTGATATTCTCCCAGTGTCTGCTACTCTATATTATCAATAGCATACTTGTATGGCTTAGCATTATTTGGATAGTTTATAAAATAGTGCAGAATACCTATCTACATTATTCTGGAACTGAATATTAATGGACAAGGCATTTATGATTGAATACTGTGTTTTCACTATGGTTTTTGGTAAAGGTGCACTTCTAGAAACCCACTACTCTCTGCTGAATTTTGAAGACTCTTTAAAATTGAGGTTTATCACATTTTATTGTGATAGACTTGGAATGCAGACTAGTGTGATAGTTAATATATATGGGAGATTGTAATATCGATTGTGAAAACCTGCTTCTAATGTCCTAGCATGAATTTAAGGAATTGTGTATGCACCTGTTGGGAAACACTTCTTTTATTACTGTACAGGCTTAGCACTGGCAGTGAAAACAGATTCTAATGCTCAGTACTCAAAGGTTGAACTGCTAGAAAAAGATTGAGAATGTAAGCAGTGGACTTGGCATACTCATTCATGTATTAAATCTGAAAGACACGGGGGAGATAAGCTGTCAACTGATAGGGACTTTAAGTTTGATTGAGCACATCAATAAAAGCTTACATTTTAGGAATATTTGGTATCCAGATACAACAGAACCAATTTTGCATGGGGGAAAGCTATTAGCAGTCAATACATGTCCAGATATTTGCGCTCTAGTTAAAACATGTCATAATTCTTCATATATTTTGGTAATATATTTTTGGTTGGTTTAATACTATTCCAATTCTATTTTCTTAATGTTAAGAAAACTTGAATGTTTCCCAAACTCAGATGTTTCCTATGCTTGTGTTTAGAAATATGAAGGAAAGTTTTAATGAAGAAAAAGTAGCCAGTAAGGTCTGTGCTGCATTAACAAGCAAAAAACTCACCGAAAACACTAAAAGACACATCTAAATATCAGGCTGTGTGAGAAAAAAATCCAAGACCAATAATAGTACCTTTTCAAAGACCAGTAGAAATTCCACAAAACTATGCAAGCTTTTGAGTTCTCCAGAACTCATCATGCTAGATGGTACAAAAAACAGATGATGGGAAAGATACAAAGATTTAAAAATTTGGTCAGATATAGTCATGAGTTCAGGAATCTGGGTGTTTTGCTCACTGCAGAAGTCTGGTTACAGTTGACCTTTAGATTTTCAGATAGAGACCAGCAATTACTTCTATACCCCCAAATGCATTTCTAGGTATAATCTGCTGTCTGTGAGAACCAATCACTGCCTAACTCATTTAGACTGCAAATTTCCATTTTAAACTCGATTTTTATAAACTGCAAACCTCATGGCCATAACGTTTGGCCAAGGTTTGGGCATTTTCTGGTCTTCCCCCATTCCTTGCATAAAAAAAGAAAGATTATGCCCAGGGATGGGTGAAAGACTTTAGGGCCACGACTTTTATTAGACCTACCCAACAGTGCCAGTAGTGAGGATCTTGGGAGTTGTAGGTTGGAGTTGGAACATCCAGAGGGCCACAAGTTGCTCACTCTGACAGAACCTAATGAAAAGTACTGGCACATTTTGCAATGCTGATTGGTCATATGAAAATACTGCCAAATCAGAGTTCTTGTTAAAAGAAATGGTTTTCTCTGCCTGCAACTGTGTATCATGCCTTGAATGATACCAACTTGTTTATAGAGTTCCACTTCCTCTCATGTTGAAATCTCTTGGCTTACCTTTTGTTCTTGTTTCACTTTCTGTGAAGTATCTTAAGCAATGTTAAATGAAGTGAACACAGGTTTAATAGCTGAGCTTCCTAGATCAAAACAGAATTTTATAACCTAGTTTATCTTCTGTAGAGCTATTTAGTTTCACCTTATAGCCTAACTTGTCCTTGATTCTTGAGAATCTGGACAGTTGGAGCAAAGCAGAGCTCATTACAAGACCTCACGCAATATGAAATCTGAAAATAAACATAGCATCTTAAAGCATTTAGATCTGAGTTTATCTAGCAGTTCAACTTAAGTAAAAGAAGAGACATATAAGAGATGTAAAATAGCTTTCAGGCATAGAATGTTTTTATTTAGATAGGTTTAAGAAAATGATCTAAAGCAATGTAAACCAGTGTGATGTAGTGGTTAAGAGCATGGGACTGGGACTCAGGTGATCTGGGTTCTAGTCCCCGCTCAGCCATGGAACCAAGTGGGTGACTGGGCCAGTCTCAGCCCAACCTACCTCACATGGTTGTTGTTGTGGGGATAAGATGGAGGAAGAGAATGATGTAAGCTGCCTTGAACCCTTTGAGGAAAAAGGCAGGATATAAATCGAAAAATAAATAAACAAACAAACTTTACAGTATTTTCACAAGTTTTCTTCATCCTTGGTCCTTTTCTTCATTGATCAAGGAGCAGATCAGTGTGAGGATCTGCAAATCTTAGAAATCAGAGGACATCATTCGAATGCTTTGTTCATCCCATCTGGTTCTTAACTGTAGCATTTAACTAGGGCACTATGCAACGGGGCTGCACTGTAATCTGCCTCCCAACTATAGAAGACTATGGACATCCTTTGAGAGCTGTGAAGAACATGGAACACCACTATTGCTCAGCCACCCAAGTGCAGCGTGTTGGAGTAGGAGGGTAGGAGGCTGCATCGTATCTTCGTGATGCTTGTCTCTTTCCCACTCTGCTCCAAAACCCCTTCTCCAAGGTTGCTACTCAAACGACTGGTGCAGTTCTTTCTGTGCTGGCTGTGAGTGGGGGGTGGGACCCTAGGGTGGATTCCCAACTATGAGGTTAGACATCTGAAAAATCCTGTGGCCATCTAGATGCTGTCTCGTGCCCATAGGATTGTTCTGTTGATTATTTAAAACCTACAGTATATCACAGAAGTGAGTACACCCCTCACATTTTGTAAATATTTTATTATTTATTTATTTAGCAAGCTTCTATGCCGCACCATTCGCCAAAGCCTCGGGGCAGCTCACAATAAATAAATACATATTAACCATATAAAAACAATATAATTGGAGATGTCCTGGCCAAAGATATAAAATCAATAAATAATGTTAACAATTAAAATGACGTTTAAATAAAAAGGTCTTGGCCTGGCGCTGAAAAACAAATAATGATGGCGCCAGGCAGACCTCTCTGGGGAGCACATTCCATAGATTGGGCGCCACTGCAGGGAAAGCCCTCCTCTGGGTACTTACCCTCCTAATATCCTTCACGGAGGGTTCCTGGAGAAGGGCCTACCCCGCTGATCTCAAGGGGCAGAAGGGCACATATGGACGTAGGTAACCAGGACCCTAGCCATTAAGGGCTTTATAGGTAATAACCAACACCTTGAATTGGGCCCGGACTTCAATGGGGAGCCAGTGAAGCTGACAGAGGACTGTAGTCATGTGAACATAACGCCCAGTCCGCGTCAGCAGCCTGGCAGCTCTATTTTGTACCAATTGAAGTATCCGGACTGTCTTCAAGGGCAGCCCCATGTAGAGCGCGTTGCAGAAGTCTAGTTGGGAAGTTACCAACGCGTGTGTCATTTTCGCCAGGCAGTTGTTCTCCAGGTAGGGATGCCGCTGATGGATCAGCCAAAGCTGAAAGAAAGCGCTCCTCTAATAAGCGCTCCTTATTAGATCTTTTCATGTGACAACCCTGAAGAAATGACACTTTGCTATAATGTAAAGTAGTGAGTATACAGCTTGTATAACAGTGTAAATTTGCTGTCTCCTCAAAATAACAACACACAGACATTAATGTCTAAATCGCTGGCAACAAAAGTGAGTACACCCCTAAGTGAAACTGACTTTTTAAAGCCCTGCTGCTAGAGTCATGTTCTATAACTGAGTGGGGTTTCCTCCTCTTAGGGTGGGAGAGGAAATGTGGTTTTGCCCTGCTATCTCTAGCAAAATTGGAATTAACTTTTTCCTGTTGGGTGCACTCTCTATCCACTAGAAGTCCACTTTTTCAATCTTGACAGTATCTTGCATCAGCACCAAGTCAAAGTCAATAATTTTAACATTTCCATATTTCCAAATCAGAAGTACTGGCGTGGCAACTATATATTTCTTTACAAGAGCCTTTAGGCACTTAAAATGTGCCGAGGTCCCTGTATACATATGTGCCAGATAATCCAGAATGTTCCCTGTAATGGAAAGATAATGCAGTTGAAATAAACTTGACTCAAAGGTAGCATGTCAGACAATGGGGTTCCAGCAAAATAGTACGATTAATCCGAATTAGCAGAATCTGAAGTGTCTTTGTGAACCATTCCAAACCATTCCTACATGTGTTTCTTACTACAGGCATAAATGTGCTAACTGTAAGGAGGGATGGCCTTAAAAATAGTTATGGAGCTGCCTCTGTTGTATCACTGCATTCTCAAGAATGTCCAAAACATTACTCAACTTGATGGACTTGATTTCACCCAACCAACATTTCATATTAAGATTTTTTAATTATATAACATAATACCTAATGAGATGCATTGGTCTAAAGTCCTGTTAAAAATTCTCCTATCTGCTGTAACAAGCCATTTGCAATGGTAATGTGCTTTTTTAATTTTATATACATTCTGCTACTAGTCTTGGGATTATAAAAAAGATAAATGCTTTGGTTTTATTTCACACCAAGGAAAATGAATTGCAGTAAAGTAAGCAGTTTGGGCTTTAAATGCACACAGGAAACTAGTGAGTAGGAAAACAATTTCCTAGACTTACTTTTTCAATTGCAAGCAGCCTTTAATTGCCTTCTGTAGTGGTAGACTTGGAAATATATTGTAATGTTGTACAGGCAGTAGGAGAACAAAGTCTATGAATGATGTTTCAAGTGATAGTGGAACAAAGCAATATTAAAAGAGTTAACATACAATTTAATATTTAATAAAGATGCTTTATCAAAATTACAAAAGAAATGAATTATTTTGCATTCATTTCTGGGGTTTTACTCCATTTCTCTACCCATCTGTTGTCTCATACCACACCCACACAATGAAAGCTTTTTGAGGTATGAAACTATTTTACTACTTTGTGATAAATCTTATGCAATGGTTGAGTACAGATGAGTAAATAATTCACACAGGGACAGAGTGCTGCATCTGTCTGATAGGAACAGAAATATTAAGGTGCTTGTGTATCAGACAGAAAGCTGAAGCTCAGTCTAGTGCAGTCCAAGGCATGATCATTAAAGAAGTGGGTCACCGTACAGCTGTCTGCCTGAACTTAACATAAGTTGCAGCTACACTAGACTTTAGCCATTTTAGCTGTCATTCTGCTCAGAGTAGGCTTTTTTGGGTGGGGGCGGGGGTGAGGAGAAGGTAGATGTTTAGAGATCTTTTCACACACAGTTCTCTGTAACTACATCATTATATTATTGCCAGGCTTTGTCCAAAGGCATGTTAAAGTGGCATGCAAAAGCTGAATATTGGTAACCCAAAGGCTACTTCATAATACTGAAAACACGGCAAAGGACAAACCAAGCAATTGTGGAGCTCCTCTTCCTACTCTGACCTTTTCATACAACTCTTCAGATCAAAGTAGGAGACTTGCCAGTGACATAAAGGAGGTTTGGTATGGAATGACCATGATATTACAAAGCCTGATAATATGATTTTTGTGATTTTTGTTGCTTTCCTATAAAACAGGATGCCAGAGCACAGGGACATGAACAATGCAGAATGCAAGACAGGCAGGGATGCCAAACTTTTCCTTTGCCTCTGCTTTTCTTCCTGAAACATCTGTCAAGCTGGTTTCCTGCTCAGCAGAGTTACTTCAGATGTTGAAGCCCTCATGAAAGAATAACATCCATCAGCCCTTATGGCCAATAAGCCAACAGCCAATACGGCTGTTAAAGGAATAAGGCTAAGGAACACAACGGATAGGACCTTCTTCATGGTAGCCTTCTGCTTTTGGAGTTCTATTCCAATTGATGTCTATAAAACCACATCATAACTAGCCTTCAGGTAGGTCCTAAAAACTCATTTACTTTAAAATCAAACATAACCTGCCTATAACTTGAATTTCTGGATACTTCAGTAGGTTCAGAATAGAGCAACCAGGATGTTAACAGGGACTGGCAGATATACATATAGAATGCCAGCCTTTTACAATCTGCACTGGCTCGTAGTTGAAGTTGATTTTAAATTGACCAGGCTGTTTCCACTATTTTATCTCATGTATTTTATTTATTTGATGAATTTTTTGTATTTTATGTGGGATTTTAATGATTGTAAGCCGCCCTGAGGCTTATGCAATGGGGGCGACTTATAAGCTGTCTAAATAAATAAATAAAGTCCGGGCCCAATTTACGGTGCTGATGATGACATAAAGCCCTAAATGGCCTGAACATTTGAAGGCATGCTTCCTTCTATATATACCTGCCCGCCCCCAGATCTGGGCTGGAGTCCTTCTTCAGGAGTCCTTGTTGAAGGAAAAGGGCCTTCTCTGCAGTGGCCCCTTGGTTATGGAACATGCACTCCAGAGAGGCGTGCCTGGCACTGACACTTTTTTCATTTTGACCTTTTTATTTTCCTGATTTTTTAAGTGTCAAAGTGTTTTAAGATAGGGTTTTATTTGAATGTGTTGCCTAATACTGTACTTTTACTTCATTGTTCTACTGTCCTGGAACTTTTAGTGAAGCACAGTATATACAAACTTTAAATAAATAACTGAGTTAGGATTCTACTGGAGCATTAAGCATTCAACAAGCTTCAATTTTACCTTACAATGTTGGCAGTGTTACTTTATTCTGTTGTGTATTTTAAAGTTTCTTAAAACCTAAGAGTTCAAAGCCTTTAGCCTAAAGCGGGACTGCAACCTTTTGGATTGCAAGTGATGCTGGCCTGGAAATTTGGGGTCTCCTCTGAGTGTGTGTGTGTGTGTGTGTGTGTGCGCGTGTGCGCGCGCACACACATGTATACATTCCGGCAATCTTGATCCAGATAACCCTTTTCTTACTAGCAGGGGGGTGGGTGGAGGTGATCACGTTAAGGAACAGCCTTTTCTTTACTCCTTCTCCCAGTGGTCTAGTCAGAGTTCACCATTTCCTCACTATTACCCTAGAGAAGAGAGCAACCTGTATAAGGATTGTTGGAGAGGGAATTAGGTGGAAGCAGTAGGGGTGGAGACTGTCCAGACAGTCTTGGGGCTGCCTATGGCCCCCGGTTCATGGACAACCCTGAAACCTAAGCTTCTTTAATGAATGCATGAAGTTTTGGAAGGAAATGCATGGATATGAAAAGGGCTCATCCCACCCCTTCTAGTGGCTTGCGTTGTGCTTTCTGAAAATGTCCAGCTTCTATACTATTTTATAGGAAATTTGGCTTGCTAACTAATGTCTAGTTTTTCCCTCATGTTGCTAATGCTGGAGGTGCGCAGAAGCTCTCTGCATTGCCTACAAGCAATTTTGCAGCAATGGGTTGCTTGGGGTACCCCATTTTCTAAACCATTTTAATGGCAAAAATGAATCCCACGTTTGGTCAGGACCGTGACAGTGAGGGAGGATTTCTTGTGCAACAGCTTTGCTTAGTGCTAGGCTGCCGACACTAAACAGGAGAGGAAGCAATCCAGCTTTTACTAGTTAATATTGCCTTTCATGAAATTAAACTAACTTAAATTTGCATCACACTCGCTTATCGTCATTGGAAATCAAACTGAATATGACTCAAAGATAGCCTAAATTAGGAAAGTGACAAGAAATGACTATTCCTTAAATTAGGAGGAGAAAGGGAGCTATTTGCATTGTCACTGGAATATTGCTGGTGCTAATATACTAATATATAAGGTACCCTTCTACGTAATGGATAGTTTATCTTACATTTCCAAATGTCTTGCAGATGTATTACTCTTGCAGCTGTTGCAGGCCTTGTAATAGTATTAGGTTCTGACTTAGTCAGTTGGTGCCAATGAATTCTGGCAGCATAACCTGTTTTGATATTCCCAAGGAGGGAACCAAAGTCAACTGTGAGGGGTGGATGAAGAGAAACTAAACCGACAAATTATAAGCAAGAGTGTGAATCTAACTAGGAAAGATACTCTTATTTTAAAACCATCTTTGGAGCAAGGAGGGAGAGGAATCTATTATTGTGGCTTATTAGCCCAGTAACATTTAGCTAAAATTTCCCTGTGAAGGGTAATACAATTAGAGTTACAGTGGCCCACACAATATTTTTAGCTCTTATTTCTAACCCTATGAAAACATGGTGTACTTAACCACCTGATTCCCCAGCTTGGTTTGTTTACCACATTACAGTACATAAGAGTAATAATGTCTGCTAGATTAAATTGGCCCTATATAGGACAGAGATATGGCAGTTCAATGCTTATTGAAAGGTTGTTGTTTTTAAGCTAAGTATTCACTGGCTGCCAAACAGAACAGGAAATATCTAGGCCAAAACAACTGTAAATATTATTTGGAGCTTCCCAGTTCCATCAGTCTTGAAAATCACCAAAAATCCTTTGTTGCCTCCTTTATTTTAAAACAAAACCTGACTAAGGCAGGGAAAGTATGTGACCTTAGGACTGATTTAATATTAAACACTAGGCACTGTGAGTGGTCTTGTTTCAATCTTCTCATACATAAAATATATCAGGAAGCAGAAACACATTTATTTTTATGAGCAGAGACATTCCAGTTACAAGGAGTAACACAGCAAAAAAAGAGTTTGACTGTTTTCACTTACATTGCTCATAAAGCAGGATTATGTGAAATAAACCCTAGAGACATAAGCAGTATAATAGAACTCTGAATTCCTACTGTGTAGAGCATTAGAAAGCACATGTAGAGTGTGGTTTTATTACTATAATTCCAGATATTTTGGGATATTTATGGAACATATTGAATACAGTTGACAAAATGAACCAGGTTTACAACTGCTCAGATAATTCGTTCTATCTGGGCAAGTTTTACAAAATCATATGCATAGATATGGCTTTCTAGCATTTTCCCAGTTAAAGGAACAATCATATGCAAGCTTAGATAGGAAAAAGTTCTACAGTTCTATGCTGGGAGTCACAGGCCTTTTTTCCCTGTCTAAATCTGCATAGGATTGCATCTTAAGTTACCTAGTTCTAGTATTTCAATCACATCCAAACTGCATATATATACATAGTAAGTTAAAGTATAACATTTTATACTATATATTAAAAATTTTGCTTTATACACCATAAGGACTTTTAGCTGTTTACTAGGAAGTATCAGTATTTTAGGATTTAACAGGTTACTAGCCACAGCATGGAAAAGATGGCTGTGGCACCCACATATTATTTTAAATCAAACTTTTACTTATTAGATTTGTATCTTGTTTGGTTTGGTTTTTATGGGCACCCGGAAGCAGCTAACATAAATCAGTCACAATAGGAGCAGGGATGTGAGGGTGCCTGGCCTCTGTTCCTCTTCTAGTTCTCCATCATGCGGTATATCCAGTCTTGCATAGATGCTGTGATGGGGAAGGGGGATAGTCCTGTGGAGTCAGGAGCAAATGAGTACTGGTGTATCTGCCTGCTTCCTTCTCTTTCCTGGTTCTCTCATGGTCTTACATGGGCAGTGAAGGAGGGAATTCTTGCATTTCTTCAAGATTTAGAGTGCATTATTTCCTGCTCTTTGATCTTTAAAATGCGTGCTGCAAACTATTTGGTGGTAACTCAGTGGTAACCAGCTGAGACCAGGAAATGGAAGAGGGAAGGAACCTTGAACTATGTAACTGTTGGTCCATCTTGCTTAGTATGTTAAACACTAACTAGTCCAAAAACTGTTGGGAGGGTTTCCTAGCCCTCCCTGGAACCTTTTGCATACAAGCATGTTACTACCACTGAGACTCTCCTCTCCAGCCTGTGATACTTGAGCCATTTCCCTATTCAGAGACAGAATATTGCAAAGCTTTTGTTTTACAGCAAAACTTCTTTTTGTTACAATTGTAAACATAGGTGGCTTTGTGATCCCAATTGGGTATGTAGGAACTCAGGAAAATAATTCTGCTAAGGCAGACTAGCCATTTTCTACTTCCCTGAACCTGCCCCCACAAAACAGCTGTCAAAACTTGGTAAAATGCAATTTATCCTTTACTCCCACTCTTTGTGACACAGTGTCACTCAGGCTGTATTCAGGAGGCTGAGAAGTTCAAGATTCTTCTCTAAGTCAAAGTGATTGCTTGTATTGTTCTTTACATAAATAATAGTTCACATTTATATAACATAGTGTTCTTCATCCAGATGCCCCCCCCCCAGATGTTTGGGATTACAACTCTCATCTGCCCCAACTACCATGACCAATGGTCAGGCAAGATGGGGGTTTTAGTTTGAAACATCTGGAGGGCACCAGGTTGGGGAAGGCTGATAAATCACTAGAGACTGTTCAAAGGACTCTCCATATGTCACCTTGATTACCATATAGATCAATATCACCCTGCCCCTGCATGTTGCATATGGGAAGCCAAGGCTGAAAAAATACTTTGCTGCCTTGCCCTTTAGCTATTACAGCATACAAGTACTCTAGTACTCGTTCTTTGGATTCATTTGTCAAGACCAAATATAATTCCTAGTAAACAAAATGAACATTGTTTCAGCAGGAAGATTAAAATAATCAAATCAGTTCCACATTGTTAAGTAAGAGAACAATATCCTTGACATATGAAGTTGTTTAAATAAAGCATTGGCCAGTACATTTTTACACATACTAGTAACTCTCTTTTCCACTCAAAGCTAATAGAACATTCCATCAAATATTTGAATATACTCCAAAAGGGATAATAAATAATGCTGGTAGGAAACACTATAGCTTTAGTGCAAGGACCCTTCTAAAGGAAGAAAAAAAAATAGAAGGGTCTGAGGGCTGCTTAGATTAGACAGATTCATACTGTGTACTACATGGGAATACTGTAAGGAGTTATGCTTGTGTTTGTACTGGAAGGTGTTAAGAACCACCTTCCTGGTTTAGGTGCAGGAAATAATATCTTCCAAGCACTAAGAAAGCAAGGACTTGCATGGAGTGTGTCAGTGATGTTAAGACAAATTAACTCTTATCAGCTTATGAAACCAGCACCTCAAAAATTTTGTAGTCAATGAAATGTGCCAAGCTAGAAAAATACAGCACAAACTTGGCTTTCATACTCAAGAGAACCTAAAAATGTCTTCCAAATCAAGAGTTTGTAGGAAAAGGGTGACTCAGATCTGCAAACAGTATGTTCTGTAATTGAAAAAGCAAACAGAAATTCTAAAATTTCTTCTAGAGAACACAATGCAACACACCTCTTTTAGGGATGCTTCCAGGCAAATTGCAATATATGAATACACTCAGAGAAATTCATTTAGCAATATTATGGCCTCTTGACCATGTTTGAGGGGCCACATATAATTCAGACTCTCTGATCCAAGATCAGAATAAGCACTTTGACCTCCATGGAATTGGAGTGCCAACCCCCATTTGTCCAACCCACAGCCAGCTGCACCTGCTACCCTACAAGGTTAGGAAAAGAAGCTCACACAGGGGGAAAGGGATATTTTGATGGGTGTGGAGGGTAAGTGACTAGACAGGCAAGGATAGGGCCTATCCTGAACACCCCCAGCCGCCTCCTCCCCCCACCACTCCAAAATGCCCCAGCTAGTTGGATAGCAAAGCTTGTCTAGTGAATAATACAGTGTGTGGGGAGGGGAAGGTGAAGACTGCCTTCTCTGCTCTTCCCACTTTGCATAGTATGACCATAAGCAAGCTGAGTTTGGGAGCCTGTGCCCTAAACCTATTAACCTGCATCCAAATGTGAAGTCCTCTCTATGGCCACATGTTCCTACAACAATGTTCTATTTTGTGGTTAATAAATAGATTTGAGAAAAAGTCACTACAGAAGATCTGCTAGTGGGAGCTTGACAATGAAGCTCACTGGGTAACTTTGGGTCAGTCACTTACTCTCAGCCTAACCTACCTCACAGGCCGGATGATGTGAAGATAAATGGAGCTATGTAAGCTGCCTTCGGTTCCTTCCAAGAGCAAAAAGATGGACTATAGATGTAATGTAATAACAATAATTTCATCTAGAGAAGAATTGTGGCAAATGAAACTAAATGGTTTTTTCTAGACAATAAAAAGTCTGTTTTATTTACAAACTTGGAAAAGACCTTTTGTTTAAACTCCAGTTTAAATCATGCTTATCATTCAGTGCCCCACTGATTTGTAAAGTAAAGCGAAGCACATTTTTGTGTGAATTTCTGTGCCAGCAGATGTTAGTATGGAGCCCACCAGTGCTATAACAGATGACCTGCATCTCTTTCAGCTATTTAAGTGAAAAACTGAATGCAGAGGAAATCAGTTTAGCAGAAACCCTTTTTGTGGCCAATATTCCAGGAAAGGACATAGTTTAAGTGGAAGTTTGTTCAAAGGCCTGCTATAAGCATTATGTGATCATTAAATTCCCATGTGACCACTAAATTCTCCACTCAGCATTCCAGGATAACTAATTACTACCTCACTCATAACTGCTATTCAAAAAATAAATAAATGGTGTCCATATGAAAAATGAATCATTGCTAGTTTTCTTGTCTTACGATTTAAAACTGCTCCCTGGGAAATCCAGGTCTGTGAATTCAGATAAGTGCTAACAATGGTAACATTGGAAGATACTGGAGCATGGGTTTATTGCACTGCAGAAGTAAAGCCATTCTGCCAATTAACTGTGGCGGGTATAGTGCCTTGTGCCATAGTGAGCTGCTTTCCCTTAAACCAGGAATGACATTCAAGTATCCTTATAGTAAAAAAGGAGAAAAAAAGACCACTTTTCATCTGGAAGTGCTCATTCTCATCTTCAGCCCTGGAGAAGATCAAAGGAACAGGAACAAAGGAAGTTCACACAGTACAGGAGAAAGTTCTTTTGTAATCCAGAAACCTGCAAACAGATTGCTCAAATGACCCTCAATTTAGACAATTCAAGGGACTAGATTAAAGTGTTATGTGCAACATACTATGGCAGCTGTGCAGGGGACCGGTTTCCTGTCTTTAGGGCCCCTCACAAAAGCTACTGACTTCTTTATCTAGAAACTACCTTTGGTAACATGAATTAAAGCAGAAATGCAGCCCGCCCAAGAATTAAATATTTAAAGGCACAATCTCATACATGTTTAGACAGAAAAGAAATCCTATGGCTCCCAGCCTGCCCCAGCAATCATGCTGTCTGTGGAATGCTAGGAGTTGTAGGACTGTTTTGGCTTAAATACACATACATTAAATAATGTATGGTTTTGGTTACTCTGCCTCAAAAAGGACATTGCAGAGCTGGAAGAAATGCAGAAAAGGGCAATCAAAATGATCAAAGGACTGAAGAAAAGATCGCAACACCTGGCACTGCATAACAGAGAAAAAAGTGAAGAGAGACATGACCGAAGCATGCAAAATTATGCATGGTGTCAAGAAAGAGAATGGGGATACATTTTCTGCCTTTCCCATAATGCAGCATTAAATGAAGTTGAAAGTTGGGAACTTCTGGGCTGATAAAAGGAAGGCCTTTCCCACACAACACATGGTAAAGAAGAAAAATAGGAAGAACTGAGGAATAGCTTGCATTTTCTCTAATAATTCGCACTACTTCCAAATTTGAGGTAGGTAGGTATTCAGTTTGTTCTGTATTAAGGCAACAGTAATGTAGAACTGGCTGCAAGGATGTCTGCACAGAAGGAAAGCATTTACTAGCAGTGTTCTACAGATGCTTGTGCAATTACTAGGAGTATTTGCACAGTGTAGTAATGGGCAGATTCTATATCACTTTTTGTGCTTTTGTTTGTTCCAGAGGTTCTACAAACTCTAGTGCAAGTATATTAGAATTTAGTCTGTTACGCACAACATTCTAACATTAGCTATATACATGTGCGGTTCCTTTTTCATTTAGAAACAGGTACTCTTGGATCTAGCCCCTATGATCAAGATGACCCTAGTGAACTGTGGCAATAACTGAAGCAGTGATAAAAAAAATTAAACTTTTAGAGGAAAAATAAATACAAAAGTGTCTGAAATGCACGAAGAGGAAATGTCTTACTATTTCCTAGTTATTTATATTTATTACCCACTTAACATTGATTTGGAGAGACTTATACTGTAACACTTAAAAACAGCACTATTGTTTAACTATGGGAAAGTTTTTAACTGTTAACTGATTGGAGACGGTACTTATCTCCCTTGCTTTTATTTCTTCTTCCTCCTCTTGACCACTAGGATTTACTATGAAAACCCTTATTGCAATACCAGCTGTACAAAACCTATGAAGGTCAAGGGCACCTGGAAAAGGAATCACAACTGCCTCTGATCTCCTTTCCTCTGGAGCACTTCCAAAAGCCCAAGCATTTTCCAGAGGCAATGCCAGCCCTTTTGCATTTGGACTGGCATTTGGTGACTGGGAGTTAAGCCAATAGGGAGTTATTTTAAAATGGGATGTGCTTTTACTTCATGCCCTGTTTTTTGTGTCTGTAATAAACATTCTACCTACTCTTATATTTTAGTTTAGAAGATTTAAACACAGAATTTTTATGGGTTCCTACCTTATGCCATTCTATAAATCAGACAGAGAACTTGTTTAAAAATAGGGACTAAAATCTCAGGTTGTCTCAGATTTTGGCTACTGAATGCCCTATTAAATTTTATCCACTAACTCCAGAGTCACCCAGTGATGGCCAGTTTGCCTTAGCACAGATATGTGTGTAGCTGAATGAGTTTCTCATATGTCCCTACATATTTAAAGTAACTTCTTTATCACCAAGGCTTCAATGTACACTTTTGTTTTGAGAACAAGCCCCTTGAACACAGTGGAACTTATTTGAAAACATTCATACAATTGCACTACAAACTACTAAAATAAGTCATTATTTGTGTAAAAATATGATTCTGCCTCTCCTACTATGTACTGGCTTTCTTTAAGTGGCTTTTCATGTTTGGGTAGGTGTGAGCTTAAGTGTTGCTAATTGGATTCTTGGCTCATTCAAAACAAAGTAGTAAACTGTAATTAATTTATGTGCATGATGATACAATTCTTAAGGCTGAACACACAAGATTTATGAGGCTTTTTTCCAAAATTATTTATTGTGTAGCGCATGCCTTTAACAACAGTTGTATTGTATTTAATATGGATATAGGTTGTATATAGTAGCCTAATCCTAATCATGTATGCTTAAAAGATCTACTGTTTTGAACTCTAGTCATCCTGAAAGTGAAAAATAAGTTGGTAGTAATTAATGTGTACTAAATCATTTACTACGGAAGGCTCAATGCAGGCAACAGCTCACTGTTAATCCTACTGATTGCAGACAAACAATGGCAACAAGAATAATATGATGCAACACTGTGCCACAGGAATTCTGGCTTTAAAATGAGCATGTTATTGGCTGTTATCTTGCTCCTTTTACACTTTTCCAAATTACTGTAGGTTAAACACTTCCATAAGCATAATAACGATTGCAGAATCTTGGGAATGAGCTTTCCTAGGCATCAGATGCATATACAAGATTTAAGGAAGTATTCACACATGAAAAGTTCTAGTTCCATAAATGATAAAGCAAGCTCTAAAGAGATCAGCAAAATGAAAGAAACTTGCATTATCTTTTATTCTTATCACTTCAGAGTCAGGGTAAACTGATGAAGAATTGGTAAGCTTCATCTAGGAATTGTAAGAACACGGGATGCAAGTATATTAAATGAAAAATACCATGCCTGTTGAAGTTTCAAGTTTTTTAAGTTCCAAGCATCTTGGGAATGCACACAACCTTGTCCTACCCACCTGTTCAGATTGCTCAGTCTGTGCAAAGACATTATGTTAATAAACTTAACTGATAACTTGGTACTTAGAAGTTAAGCCACATTAAAATGTTTACAGTTGGGTTTTTTTTTGTTCTCAATTTCTTATGATTTCCCCCCACCACCGCCCTGCAAGTATAAACAAAGAAATTCTATCACAACATTTGTAGATAGTAAAGTTATAAACATCCACTACCTTTGTTTCAGTTCATATATCGGGCAAACAAGAGCTCTACAATGTTGCTTTTATTAATACACTCATCTATATTTATACACTGCTATTCCTCTTCTAACCAAGGCGAAAAGAACAATTGGTACTTTTGGCAGATAAGGGCTGAGTGTCGGATACACTGGGAGAAAAAGACGAAGGCGTTTTTCTCAAAAACAACAAACACTGGCAATCGTTTCCTGAAGTTGTTTTTCCCCCAGAACGGTAAATCAGATTTTTAAAAAATGCGTGTGGAGGAAAGATGTAAAGATTTCGAAATACGTCCGTGTTTTGTTTCCCCTTTTCCCTCAAACCGAAACACTGATAATAGGTATATATCTCATTCAATCTCGAGGAGACGAATTCAGTGAATAAAGTTAGGAAGGACACAGTTCAGAATTCAAAAGAAGAAAACCCCCGCTCAATCGCAGCTCCCTGCGGACTAGATCACAGCCCTGCCCGCCGGGATCGCCCCGGCCATCTCATGTTCGACCAAAGGCAGCCGAGCGGCATCCGCGAGACCTCGTGACGTCACCAAGGCTTCGGCCTGCCCTCAAGACTCCGGCGAAGGGAGCCCTTCAGTGCCGCCCCGCGCGACGCCACCACTGGAACGGCTCCCACCTCCGCGCTGCCATAGTAAACTAAGGGAGGCGGGCAAGGGAGTCCGAAAGAGGCGCGCGGCGACCCCCGCCCACCTTATGAGTATTCATAAGGCTGATACGGCCACGCGCGGAGGCCCGGAGGGGCGGGGCCGTAGTCTCCGCCCCGCCCTTTGACCAAGGCATGCGTCAAGGTGGGCGTACCTAAGAACACGACGTGCCCCGCTCCCTCGCTGAATATTGATGAGGCGTCTCGTGAAGCGTGGTGTCGTCTCACCCGGCGCGCTGCGCGATTGGGCGAAGCCGTGTGTGCGTGGTGACGGAAGTCGCGGCGGTGCGGGTCCCGATTGCTGCAGCCGCTTGTCAGTGTGACGAAGATTGGCACCCAGGTAAGCGCTGTCACTCAAACCTGCTCCTAGCCAGCCATCCATCACGGCGCGCCCGCCGCCGCTGTTGGCCGTCTTGGCTCAGCCGCGCAAACAGACCCGGGGATGTGGGGCAGAGTGGGGGGAGGCGAGCTCGCCACACGGAATAGCAGGGTGGGGGCATCCGCACCGTAACCTACCCGGAGGGGGGTTAGGGGCGTCGGCAGGCAGGCGCGAGGAAGGAAGGGGAGGGGGAGTGAGGAAATTTCTGGAACAGCCGCCGAGTGGCCGTTGCATTCGTCGGAGGCGGCGGCAGCGCGCGCGCGTCGTGGACGGGGAGGTGTCGCGCGCCTCAGGGGGTGGAGTAGGTGAGGGAGAGGAGGGGACGAGAGAGGAAAGGGTAACAGCTGTTCGAAGCGCGAGGCGAAGCGGGCTTGGGGCGGGCGCTATTTAAAGGGGCCATTTTCAGGAACATTCCGATAGACCTGAAGAAGCAGCAACGCGAGCGGAATTAAACGCCTGCCGGTGGTTGCCGTACCGCCGCCTTTGCTTCCTCGAGTGCGGGCTCGGGCTGCCCTGTCCAGCAGCGAAGCGAAGCAAAGTCTTGAGCGAAGATGCTTTCCCCTTTTTCTTTCCCCCGCCCCCGCGGTGGATCTCAGCTGCCTTTCTAGTCGCCCGAAGTAATCCTCCTCCTTGCACACACACTGACGGGGAGGACACAGCGTTGTGATTGTGAAGTGCTGGGAAAGCCTTGGGAATTGTTATGTAATGTGGTTGTTAACAATAAATGTAGAGCGTTTAGCCTCTTGGATTCTGAGCCGTTTTTAGATGCTTGCTTCTTGACCTGCCTTAAGTCTTTCACAGGCCAGAAAAACGTACTTAAAGTAAGTCCAAAAGAGGAGAGAGGGAAAAAAAAGTATATGTGACAAAAGGGACTAATTAACCAGCAATTACATATGCCCTGAATAACTGTTAATAAACTTTGAGAGCAAATGGAAAAATAAGAGCTGGCATTATAGATTGTTGCGCTATCCTCTGACAGAAATGGAAAGTATGCTATATCCTTGCTGTGCATCCTAAATGTCAGGACATGGGATGATCAGATAGTGTGTGCCCATTGCTTATCCTGAGATTGCTAAACATTTTTGTGGTACCAGTTCACTCATTCAGTTTATAAATTGAATATAAAAGTATAGATGCATTCTAAAACTACACTAAAAAAACTAACTTGGTTTTGGTGTCAACAGCTCTCTTCAGTTTTGCAGAACCCAAGAGGAAAAAGCATACATAATGCCAGAATTTAAGAAGCATCAAAATTTATAGGATTAGTGATAATGTAAATGTTCAGTATAGACAGTGGAATCTGAAGCCTTCAAGAAAATTTTCCCACTATGCTGTCATCTGCAACTTAGTATATGTGTAGCCAGTGCCCTTATTTACATTGAGTAGCAATCCTGTATCAGTATAGGTGGGATGCTTTTGAGCTAAACCCAAATATCAGAGTTGTGTATCAAAGCAAACTGTGCTTTAAAAAGGCTGAAATGTCACATACATGAATCTTAAAAACATAGCAGGCTCCTATGGTTAAGCTAATTTTGCTTGATTCTGTTTGGTAAGCAGAGGGGGACAGAGTTATGAAAGTCATCAAAACCAGTCCCTCATTTCAGAAGTCATGTTAAGTGGTTCTTCTGTAGCTCCTGAAATTCCCCCTAAGAATTTTCCATACCATTTCAAGCCTATCTTTGGGAACTAATGAGTAGACTTACCCTTTGTAAAGGAAACTAAGGTTCATGGAATGCTGATACCTGTATTTGTGAGGTAACTAGGAAATATACAGATTATAAGTATATTGGAATTTGGTCACCATGGTAAAAAGGATGGAGATCTTACCATCTTTTGAGTCTCAAGGAGCTGTATGCAAATCTTGTGTAGATTAGCCTTCCTAATAAATTGAACCAAGAAAGATACTTGAATGTACCAGTGTTCGGAGACATATCCTATGGTGCAATTGCAAGTATGCATATAGCCTTCAAAAGTCAAGAGGTACCTCTTTATTCATCAGAGACTAGAAATTCTTTCCATCCCAGGACCAGCATTGCCATAGTTAAGTACAAATGTCAATAGTTTTTTTTTTGCCTAGTAGAAATTATTTATTTATTTTGGTGAGCATCTAAGTGTATAATTGTACCTTTAAACTCTGGTTGTAGTGATTTGCAAGACTTGAGCCCTAGAAAGAAGACAACTGAAATGTTACTTCAAGTTGCTATGGTATTGTTCAGTGAGGCTATTGGGATTATAGTGAAGTGGAATATTAATTAAGATGAATGATTCATATTGTTTTTTTAAAAAATCAGAAATAATGTGTGTGCAGTCTGATTTTCGGCCCAGTTGTCCACCTTAGTTTCTTCCAGTTTGTAATAATGTCCTATTTATTCAAGAGTTATCCTCAAAGTATTCAGAACATACTTATCTAATTGCAAATAGGTTGTATTTTGCATCAGTGGTTTTTGGGGCACTGCTATTTTCATACTGTCCTTGTGGGTTTATCCCAAAATAAGTCTACATTTATATTGGCCCCATTTCAGGTTTTTGGTTTGTCGGATGCATTGAGCTTTTAAACTAAAGATTATCATCCTGAAATTGATCCTGTGCTGCATTAAAGATTCACTTGTAGCCTTGATACAATATGTATTTAACTATTGTACAATAGTTTGTACACTTCTGCAAGTCTGAAAATGGTGGTACATGGATACTGTGTTTTTATGGTGTGTATAGAAGTGATGCTATGCCAGGTCACAACTATTAAAAATACCATGGGAATAATTTGCACCATATGTAACTGGCAACTATAATATGTTTTAAGATTCCATTAGCTATCAGCTATTGCATTATTGACTTTAAGGGTTCCAGCAGGTTGCATGGTATTAGTGCTCAACTAAATGTTTTTGAATGAGGTTAATTTGTTCACTTCTTTTTAGCTCCAGTAATCTGATTTCAGAAAGAAAGAGCAAAGTTACAAGCAAGTCTTATATAAATGTCCCTAAGGAACACTATTATATTTTAGCCACCTGTTTGCGAGAGTATATCAGATGGGTCCAACCCATCTGATGCTGCTATCTTCTGTTTACTGATTTATTTGATTTGTATCTCTCCTTCCAGAAAATGACAATAATTATCAAGTGAGTAGTATCAGCAGTAAAACTCATTATAAAACACAAGTGAAAGTGGAGCAGGATGTTGCAGTATGGTACAATTCGGCCAACCATGCTTTCTTGCAGGATAGTCTATTCCATTCAATTCACCCTACAGACACCTAGCATTTTGTGTTCACTGAGCATGCTCAGTCCTTATTGTGCTGTTTCAGGATTGAGTTACTCCTTCTGGATTTTGTTCTAACTTTTGTGGTGCTCATGCAAACCTTGTGCCTATCCTGAATATACTGATAACTCCCTTTTGATTTTTGGTCAACTCATTTTAACTCCATAGCCATTATAACTCAGAATCTCAGTTCAGTATTTGGATAGTTGTTTGATTATGGGTGCTCTACCATATCACAAACAACTTTTAAAGTACTTGATAAAGATCTGAAAGTAGTGCTGAAAGCAGCAGTGTGCAACCTTTGAGCTTTTGATGGCGTTACTCTCACATGATTTTGAAAATGCATTGACAAAGTCACGTGCATGGCTAGAGCATTAGTACTTTGTTTCCAGATATATATGCATTTTGAATGTATTTACATCTGTCCTAAATGACAGCATATATGGTGGTTAATTTTCACTGTGAGCTGTTCAAATAGTATGAACTTCCATAGATAATTTGAAAGTGCTGTTACCTGTCCTAAGCTTCAGGCTAGAGTTGGGTTTTAATTAAAATGCAAATATTCCAGTTCTAAAAGGAATAGGAATGAATAATTAGGCTTGTTCCTTTTCCAACAACCCATGGTCCGTTGGATGGGAACGTTACAGAAGGATCTAACCTAAGACTTGTTCTGCTAAGTTATGAATCCTGCAGTTCTGGGTCCCCTAATAGGAGCAGTGCCTGTTAAACACAGTGACAGTCATTCTCAAAATGCTTTGCATGGATTGGGCTTTACCAACAACAGTGATATAGTTAAGCCCACACATCACAAATATGGTGTAATGCCAACATCAAAATATAAACACTTGTGAAGATAACTAACATACTAAAATTTTGTGACAATGCTACATTCTTGCTTTTGAGCTTGTTTCTTTAGTATTGCAGTTAAGATTTAAAGTCCCTGAATTGTTTGATGAAGACAATGAATTTGACTTGGCATCCTTTTAATCACTGGTAGGCTCTTTCCCAAATACAATAGAAACCATAAGAGGCTCCCATCTATTTCCTTTTCAGAGAGCGTATGAATGTGAGTTTTGCAATACAACCACCTAATGGGTAACTATCAGTTGTTAAAACTTTGGTTTATCTTCAGTATATCTAAAATATCCTTTAATTTGTGCATTGTATTATAGTTAGAAGTCTAGCACCAAATTGAACGATACTAAGCCCAATAGTTATAACACACGACACATGTAAGATAATGTTGTATCATTTTAAAATATACATTAGAAATTGCTTTTAAATACAGTGCAATAGAAGAATGAGAGCCATTTTATTTATAATGCATTACATACTAGCAATAGGTATTTCCCTACTATACGGAGTAACTCAGCTGACAGACTGTAAAATTTCAGCAAAATTTTTCTTGTTTTTCTCATGTTCGAACAAACTATTATAAGCAGTTAAATAGTTTGTACTAAAACATATTTGACTATATCCAGTCAGGACAGTCAGCGCATAGAAAGCTTTTACTGCATGGTTTGGCATTTTGGGTTTGGAACACTGGAAACTGCCATGGGTCCTTCAGGCCCAGCATTTTAACACTCAATGGGAGCACTTGTCTAGGTTTAATGCAGTTTTCCCAGCCCTGCTTGGATGATACTGGTAATTGAAACTGGGATCTGCATGCAAAACATATGCTTTATCCCTTAGCCATGGACCCCTCCTTAGGAGGAAAGCATACTTATCCAGTACCATGGAACAGCTAAACCTGCCACTGCTAATCAGCTTTGGAGGCAAAATTGACAGTTCAGCCATCTGTGTTATGAGGAGCATATTTGTATGCTGCAGCTACTTTGAGGGTTGCTAACAAAAGATTTGAGTTTAGTTTAAGTTTGTCTACTATGCAGTCTAATATACTAAATATTAAATGCCCCAAACCTCCAGGTTTTTTAATGGTATGTGTATCTTTAAGGCCAGTTAGCCTAGAATATCCCTCCTTAAGGCTGAAAGCAATCTGAAAGTGAAACCCATTCTAACTTAATATGGTTGAAATAATGGTGCAGCTTCCTAGTAATAAATAGTATAGCCATTGCTCTTATAGCTAGTTTTTTTAGCTATAACATTTCTATGTGGTATGAAGATGAGATACTGTCATCATAAAATGAATTGGAATTGTGAAATTACAATTATGGAACCACTTTTAACATTTTAGTTAAGGCTTCAGTCCATGGGTTACCTGTCAGTGAAGTTTATGGCAATATATAGAAATTATGGTGTTGAAGTATGTGTTGAAGTATGACTTGAATTGCTTGACATTAATGTAGAATAAACAATGCTAGTTCACTTTCTTTTTCTAAAAATTAGATCACCCTATGAAAAGGTATTGTGTTTTGATGAAACTGTTAAATTCTTTTTCACTCTTAAGAGTTTAAGTTGTTTTTCTGAATAATATAGCTGCATTATCATTAGGGATATTTTGATCTACCTTTTGAAACTATCAGGAAATCTTGTACTCCTACACAATCTTCTATTATTGTTTTCCTGTTATCTCTTCCAATGTGAAATAATTGTGAAACTTAACACTCACCTGGTATTACCTTTCTCTCTATTTTTCCTTGTCCTTCAAGCAGGGCCACCTGATTCTTCTGAAGTCTATGGCTTTTGTTTTGACTTTTTCCTATTCCCTCAAATGTAAATATTTATTTATATCCCACCTTTTTTTCCCCAAGGAACCCAAAGTGGCGCACATCATCCTCTGCATCTCCATTTTATCCTAACAACAGCCTTGTGAGGTAGGTAAGGCTACCAGTTAGTGACTGGCCCAGGGTCACACAATAAACTTCATAGCTGAGTGGGAACTTGAATGCAGATCTCCAGAGTTCCACTACAGTACTACACCACACTGGCGTGATCAGTATCATTGTTACTCTTTGAAATACCAGTCTGTACAGAGGGGTACTGCATCTCTCTAGAAGACTTGCAGCTGAGAGGAAATTCTATCTGGTAACCATTAGACAGAAATGCTTTAAATGGGATTCCTGCATCAAGCTGGAATGGACTGTATAGCTTAACTGGCCCCTTCTAATTCTGTAGTTCTACTACCTCTTCCATTGTGGAGGTAGTAACATCATCACTGCCATTTGGAAACCTCTAACCTAATTCTGACAATGTCAACTTAGAATTATGACTTGCTGCTTTCAAGGAACCTCAGGCTGGGAAGTACTTTGAAGATATGGAATATCACCATCTGAAGACCAGGTGTTCTAGTGTCTGAAGCTACTTATTGATGTTTTCATTCTACCTTGGAATTACAACCAAGTTGATCTGGAGTTTAAATTGCCTCAAAATTGACCATGTTTTTAAAATCACTGGTTCTTTATCAGAATCAACTTTATAAAATCTGTGTACAGTTGAAAACTGAAAGAATATGCTTTTTTTCCCTCTCAAGTTGGAGAGTCTTATCCAATGGATTGTGTTCCTCACTTGGGAACAATTGAGATATTTTATTGGAGTCAGCCAATGGTAGGAGACACCACCTCACTGCTTTCTCCTGGTGTAAACAGAAGAAAATGTGAACACTTTCCCTCCTACCCACCCACACACACTGGAAAAGAATTAACAGGAACAGGATGACAACCAGCTGAAAAATTATGGAGGCTGCTTGTTAAAGTAGGAAACACTTCCACCTCCAGAGGAAGCAGAGGGAGTCATTAGTGCCAAGTTGGCATATTCTGTTTGGTGAGAATCTTGATCAAAGTAATGTCCAAAATCAGAACATCCTTGTGTGGCTAATGTAAGTGCACAGCAACCATTCTTCCAGTGAGGGAATTCTGTCAGGGACCAACTTACTGTTTTCTTGGTCTTCTGCAGTTGCCAGCAACCTACATTTTTTACCAATTAATATGTTGTGAAAATGTACCCTAAGCCTTGTTCTTCAACCATGAAGATTCTTTTCTACTGATGTCCCTGGAAAGAAATGTTTGAAAGTGGAAGACCTCCTTAGGGAACAGGTTACCGTTCCTTTGGGAACCTGTGCCTCCATGCTCTTATACACATCTCCATTACATGCTCTGATACATCATGAGGTGGTAGATGAAAAGCCTTCCTCTGTCTTCTCAGAATTTGATATAATTCTTTAAAAGAAACAAACAGTCCTGTCCCTTATGAAAGGGGACTGTTTTTACACAACAGCCTCAAGAGGATAAGGCATCGGGTTCAAACACTTTTTTCTGGTTGTTGCTAAACTACAAGTTTGAATAAAATGAAAGAAGGGCCGGCACAGTATCTTTAATATGCTGACTGGGTATCTTAGAGCTTTTGGGACCACATGCAGTCAACAGGTCTGGGAACAATGAGACACAAAGGGACTGAGGAGTGCCATGGATTATGTGTAGACCATCTTGGTTCAGTGACAGAACATTGCATGCAGAAGGACCCCAGCTGAATCTGGTACAGCTGGGGAAATTCCTGCCTAGAACTCTTGAAAGCTGCTGCTGCTCATCGTTGGGCTACACAAACTGGTGGTCTGACTCAGTATAAGGCAGTTTCTCATATTCTTACTATGTCTTTCATGTGAATGGATTTAGGTGAAAGCAACTTGATTACTTTGAACTGTAGCTGCCTGACATGTCAATGTGTTAGGTCTGAAAAGTTAGGTGCTCTTGTTGCAAGAGAAGTTAATTGCAACCTGAGCTTGAAGCACATTTTCACCACTTCTGCATCTGACCTGTTAACAGCTTTTCTGTGCCACCTATTTTTTTTCAAAAGAAACATTGTCAGATTCTTGCTTGTTTCCTTTGTTGTTTTGGTTGGAGTTATCCTTATGTGGATCTGAAAATATATATGAAAGTATACAAAGGAAGACACATGTAACCATCAGAACTTGAAGTGGAATTTCTCCCAGCATGGTAGAAATCTTATGCATTAGTGACTTGAGACCATAATTTTATACAAAGAATCTCCATGTAGCTCCTTGTGAAAGTTATTTATAATATCTGGTGTGTCCTCTGGATGATTTTCCCCGTTTTAAGTACACATTTTCTTTTCAGTGTGTCTTTGCAGGTGGTATATACCTGCATCTTCAACCTGATTCATGCATGTTGAATGGACATTTATTTTATCTACCTAGTCTATGTTTGTTAACTGAACTGTGCAAAGATAAGTCCGTAGTGGTAGAAAAAGTGCCTGTGATAGCAGAAATGGCTGATTCCAAGCCTGATTTGAATGCAGTCTTGTTCACATTGGGGTTGATTGGTCTGTGTATCCGTGAGAAGAATTGCATAGAAAAAATAAGCAGAGTATGTGTAAATCAACTTTTTGAGTCAAAGAGAACATACATATGTGTAAGAGGCAAAGTAAGGTTGAGTGCGTGTGTGGAGAAGTCTATATGAATATGAAACTATGCACATATGTAAAAAGGCTATGTGTTCTGGGTGGATATTACGATGAGTTTGAATTAATTAGCCCTTGGAATAGCCACTGGACAATTTTTATCTTCCTTTGCAGCCTTTCAATATTAAAAAATATCTCTTCTCAAGGTGCAGTAGAATGTACCCTGGTGTGCCATCCGGTCTCTCAGCTGTGACTAATGTAAAATATTCTTCAATAGCTTAAAAATCTGAAAACAACCATTTCCCCAATCGCAGAAAGGTTGTTCTGGTTACTTTGGACTTATGTTCTATCCAGAGTACTTATTTGAACAAGTAAAACCATATTTGATATTCAGATATAAATAACTATTTAATCAATATTTGTGACAGCTTCTATCTCCATTTTAACTGTGTGTTTTGTTGGCAATTCCTGCAGCTCTTCATTGTGAGGGTTAAAAAGCAAGTGACTAAGCTAGAAGCCTTTATCACACTTTCTGGCAATAGGATTTAAATAGTCACCACCTGCTTTTATCAAAAGGCCTTTGAGGGTAAGGGTCCTGGAAACTTGCAGGTTGGTATTTTTTAAAAATTTCATTGATCCCCCCTCCCTCCCTAATTTTTTACTACTGCATACCTAGGCTTAAGTGATATCTTTTGAATTCTACAGCTTCCTTTACAAATACTAACCTTCTTTGTGGGTTTTTTCCCTTAGAACATTTGAACTAAATATGATGATTTGACTTTATAAGAATCCTCAGTAACCATGATGGCAACACAGACGTTAAGTATAGACAACTACCAAGATGGACAACAAGTAAGAACTTTTTAAAAAGTGTACTACATTTTAGCAGGTTAAAATCAATTATAAAAAATAATGGTACCCAATACTTGAAACCACTTACATCTTACTATACAATATGCTAGTAGCTCACAAAGGGTGCCTTATTTATTGACAATTTATCTTCTAATACTGTTTGTAGAAAGCTAATCAGGAAGCAGTTGAATTTTCAGAAAAATAAAAACCTTTAGACTTTGAGGATTGACTTGAAAACATAAGCTGCCTAATGCCGGATCAGAATATTTGTCCACCTATTTCAGTGCTGCTCACTCTGACAGTGCCTCTCTAGGGTCTCAGACAAAGAAACATGTTCTACTTCACCTGTTGCTTGGACATTTTAACAAGCATGTTATGCTGGGGCAAGCTGCAGGCAAAGCATCCAGTGCACCTTGCAATGAGCTATGCTCCTTCCTCAAACTTGCTGAACAAAGGGTGCAGTCCTCTACCTATTTACACAGAGAAAAGTCCTACAATACCCAGCATGCCCCAGCCAGCCAAACTGATTGGAGAAAGCTGGGAATTGTAGGAGTCATTCTGTCAAAATATGCATGGGATTGCACCCAAAGTTTTGCTTTTGTTTCTGTTTATTTCATCCTAAATATGAATATCTTTGCCATCTGCATGTTGTTTTACCCCATGATTTGTTTTGCTTCACTCATGAAATTCATTTTGTGCACACACTTGATACCATTGTTTTTTTTGGGTAGCCCCTGTTCCCTGTTGCTAGCAGGATAAAACCTTGAACTTCCTTGCAAGATGACAATGTGAATATTCTGTTCCATTTTTATTGACTGACCTAATACCTCCTGGGTTGACGCACAATACCTATCTTATCAATTTGGATATTTGGTCCTTTCTGAAGTGGGAGTAGAGATGGGTGCAAAACATTTTGCTTCACTTATCTAAAAGCACAAAACATTGGGCTTTTGGAGCCATTGCATAAATACTGTTATCATAGTTCATCCTGTTTGTCTGCTTTGCTGCAAGGATTTTCAGGCATCTGATGTTGTACCTAAGTTGCCTTTTTTAAAATTCAAATTCCTTATCAGTTGTTTAAATCAGATATTGTGACCCTGGGCTCAGGGAGGAAAAAACAAAACATTTTCAGTTTATCTTGCCCAGTGCCAACTAAATTGTATTCTTTAAGCCACCCCAAACTCACCAGATTCCTCTCCCTGACCATTCTAAACTTGCTTCTAGCTCCCATAGGTATACTCTTCATACTGCCTAGGGATGCCGATCTATGCATGAAAAAGGCTTGTATCTCCCAGAGTTCCCCAGCCAGGATGACTGACTGGTGCATTCTGAGACTTACAGGATTTATTTCTTTCTAAACATGCAAAGATTTTTTTAAATTCAGGTTGCAACCTCATTACCACTAGCTTTGTTGTGATAACAATAGTTTATTTTTCACAATGACTTTTAAACCAAATGTGTGTGAGTTTAAACTGTACAGAAGAGGCCATAAAGCAATGAAAGTCGAAGGGATGTGTGTGAATACTTCTGTAAGTCACTATAGCTCAGTTCTAGGAGTACTGACAGAGTACTGTCTTTGTACCAGCGTGGCTACTTTTATTTTCCATATTCTCATTTTAAGATACTGGAATTAATTTCTAAATGCTAAGGACACAAGTCAGATGTTACCTGAAGCATTGAATATAGTAATCATAATGGGTGACACTGGTTCCTAAATCAGGAGTCTTCCACCTCCCTTTTCTCTGTGTGCTCCTTTCTGCAGTCTGTGGACATGGTAGGGATGGGTCAGTGACAGTGCCTGACAATCAGCTTTGCATTGGTGTATGGTTTTATTTGAATAGGCTATGCATTTATACCATCTCTCCCCAGTCCCGTCCCTGTCTCCACCTAAATGGTATTTGTGTAAGATCTTGCTTGGAGCAACTGCAGCAATGCCACAGTGCTTATACTTTAATCTGTCCACTTCTTGCCTTGTTAGGCAAACCCAAGCATCAGATATGATGGCTACTTGTTTTTCTATATGAAGAGAGCCTTATCATGTTAAAATTGTATTGTTTTGAAATTCCATCTAGCATATTTTTAACTTAAATGTAGAAACTGTGGTGTTTTTTTTTTTTTACTTTTAAACTGGAAAATTTATTCCTAAATTGTATAAACTTACATGATTGCTTACATTTAGGTGAAACTGTGAAAGGTATTAGACTCCTGACTAATGGTGTTTTTGAGGGAGTTTATTTCATTTATATATGATTTTTAAACAAATTATTGGATGCAGTTTCCAGAGAGTTCTGCTTAGAGTGTTATAATATGCATGGAAAAGGAAAGGAATGGAAGGTAGCTGATGTTTTCAAGGTTTGTTTTCCAAATAGTTTTTTTGGAGCAGTGTATGCATAGCTTTATCCAAAAATAGCTGTTTCTGAAATACAGCATTTTTCAAAAGACAATTTATTAAAAGAAACCAACTAATAGGAACCAATCTTCTAGTGACCTTTCCACTGTCTTCCCCGCCTCCAAATGTTGCAAGGATTAAATAAGTTTTTTGTTAACTGCTTATACTTTTTTGTATAGTTGCCAAGTCATACCAACTTTCTGGCAACCTATTAGGCTTTTGCCTTTCACTTTGCTTAGAAAATAGTCCATTTAGTAGTGAATCTATGCAGTTGGCAATATAAAGCATCCTTCTTTTCCAGCAGATGCAAGTAGTAACAGAATTAAAAACTGAGCAGGACCCAAACTGCTTGGAAGCAGATGCAGGAGGATTGAGCCCTTCCCCAGTAGAGTCCCAGACACCGATGGATGCGGACAAGCAGGCTATTTACAGGTAGCAGTGTTGAGCAGATAAGCAATTCAAATAAATTATATTATTCTCTATTGTAAGTAGAGCAGCTATTTGTAAACTCTGGGATGGAGCCCCCAGCGGGATGGAGGAACTATTCATACACATTCATAAAGTGCAGGGAGGAGGAGATTCTGATGCACATGTTGCCTTTCGCTCCTCATGAGCCAAGTTGTGGTGGGATGAATGATCTTTAGAAGATTCTCATTCAGTTTGTGTGGGAGATTCTATCCCAATCACTGTGTCACCCTATTCTGACTAACATGGGGCGACTGCTACTTTGTTCTAATGGGGTTTTCCTTTGTGTGGTTTTAGGAGGGGTCAATTTCCCTTACTAATGCAAGTATTGAATTAGTGCCCAGTTCACAGTGTGTTGCATAGAGCTTCTGCTACACACAATATGACTGTATGTAAAGATCTGATGCTTTCTGCTGTGGGATAGATAAGTTGGTGCTGGGTTAAGGGAATTCGTGGCAGAGAAGAAGGGGCCTATACCTGAGAAACACTGAAGTAAAGTCAGCTTCTGTAAGCATACTGTGAACTTTACATATCTTAAGTTTTCTGTTTACATTGGGATCATGAATATGTATGTTTAGCAGCTTCATTTTGTCAGTAGATGGCAATCCTCTGCACTCTTTACTGACAAAGGAGTACATCCTATTGAAAACAGTAGGACTTACTACTGAATGAGCAAGCATAGGATTGCCTTGTGGAGCTTGAGTAAACATAGGTACCCAGGATTATGTGCTTTGCCTCAGACCAAGACTTTCTACTGGCTTCATATTGAATTTCTTATATATGCAGAAGTTCTTTATGTTAAATCTGTATTGTGTATAAGAAAACTTAGGGCTCAAACCCATCAGTCTCACTAGTAACAAATGGTGGGGTGACAACAGTAGGCAAATTTGACCTGTATAATTTGGCTTTATATTTTTAGTTTAGCCATATTTGAAAAATGGTAAAGATTAAAGCCAGTAAGAGAGATTCCTTATCGTTCCTAATTACTTGCATTTAGTTCCACATGCAGATTATTTTATTGTAGATATTCAACGTCTAAAGTGTTGGCTATTTTTCATCAAGCTGATTTACACATAGAAGTGTTTACAGAGTTTGCTCATTCTTTCTGCTTTTGGTCCTAGACATCCACTGTTTCCTTTATTAGCACTGTTGTTTGAAAAATGTGAACAATCTACACAGGGATCAGAAGGCACAACATCTGCAAGCTTTGATGTAGATATTGAAAACTTTGTTAGGAAACAGGAGAAGGAAGGAAAGCCCTTTTTTTGTGAAGATCCAGAAGCTGATAATTTAGTAAGTAAACGTATTTGAATGGTGCGGGGAGTGGAGGCATGCATATATTTTCAGCTCCTGTTGGAATGTTTATTACAACTTTCCATTCAGGAAAAAAACTAACAGAGGCAAAGCTAAATTGTGAATTTCAACAGAAAAATAATGGTGGAAATGTATGGTTTTTAGTCTTTCTTTTTCCCCCTAGCATTTGCCCATTACATTTAACATATTCTAATTCTTTGTAGCACAGAATTTGAGCAGAGTATTCCTTCTGTTTCTCCTTGTTTCCTGGATATTGGAGGTTATTTCAGACTCTAGGCATGTCATCCAAAACTCAGCCTGATAATTTCAAATATCTTTTAAAATAATCAAGAGGCTGAATCAGTTCAAAGGCCTTCCTAGTTCAGCATTCTGTTCACACAGTGGTCAGCTGGATGCCTGTAGGAAGCTGAGCAGCAGGACATGAGTGCGATAGTACTCTCCTGCTTGCAGGCCCTGGTTACTGATATTCAGACACATACTATCCATGATACTGGAAGGTAACACAGAGCCATCATGTCCAGCAGCCATTGTTAGTCTTGTCCTCCATTAATAAACTCTTGTACTTTTTAAAAGCCAAGTTTGTTGTTGTGTTACATTTTATGGTAACAAACTCCATCATTTAGCTTTGCATTGTATAGAGAACTGTTTCCTTTTATCAGTCCTGAATCACCCACCATTCAGCTTCCTTGAATGACACTGAATTCTAGAATTATATGAGAGGGAGAAATTATGTTGCAAATGCTTCAGTTATTAAAAATCATTCAAGTACTATGCAGTTGTCTTTCATTAGAACTTGCATAGCAGACTGTGGGAAGTGTACACCTACAAAAACAATTACACAGCATCAATGTATGATCCTCTTTAGTGCCAGCATGACTGACAAACTTCCAAAATGCTTCACTTTCTCTGTAGAAGTTGATGTTTCTCTGTCAGTGATACTAACAGTAGCTCCTCCATATAGCAGATTCTCACAAGTCTTTTTTTTTTTTACATAGTTGTTGGTTAATCTATTTGTCTTATCAGATTCTTTTGCTATGTCTGTACTTTTTCCACTGAAGCAGATTTTCTCACTGTTAAGGGTGTGTGTTTGTTTTGTATTTCATTTCTGCTTATCCCTCCCCTTTTTTAGAAGTCTGTGGCTGTGTTTAGATTGTGCTGCATTGCAATTTTTTATTTCATAACTGTTAGTTACTCTGAGATTTCTAATTGAAATGAAAAAGGAAGATCCATTTTATAGATAAATAAGACAAATTATCAAAAGGTTACCTTTGTGCCAAATATATTGTTATATTTGAATTTACACTTATGGATTGCACATATTTCCATTGCTGATCCAGTTAAATATTTATCATAAGAAGTTAGAAAGGGTAAAGAAATCTCAGCACATTTAGTATTGGAACTGGCACCTTTCCATAGGAACCAAAGTTGAAATGATGTGGGGGAACAGGAGGGTTGCTTTGCACATGTTAATTCATTTACACCAGTTGCATGTGAAAGGAAAAGAGCTGTGGTTGGTTGAAGATTTTTAATATGATATAAATGTCATGTGCAAATATTTATGAACTTTTTCTAACCTTGCTTCACAGTCATTTATTTCTTCCTCATTTAGATGGTAAAGGCTATTCAGGTTCTGCGAATTCATCTGCTTGAGCTAGAAAAAGTTAATGAGCTCTGTAAGGATTTCTGTAGTCGCTATATTGCATGTCTGAAAACTAAAATGAATAGTGAAACTCTGCTGAGTGGAGAATCTGGCAGCCCTTATTCACCTGTACAACCCCAGGTACCGTTCATGCTGAAATATATTTTCTGTTTGTTTTATAACCTACCCTATCTCATAGGGCTCAGGATAGGTAAGAGTAGATTTTTAAAGATGTAATGATAAATAGCATGTTAATAGCTTGGTTAAATTTGTAAGTCATGCAATTTACAAATAGATGATATGTGACTGGCAAACAAGCAGTTTTTAAGGATTTGTGATATTGTTGAGGTTACCAAGTTTCCCTTGTGCAGTTTCTTAGTCATCGGGTACATGGAAATGTAATTCTTTAAGAATGACCATAATTTGTCAACTCTTTGTCTGCAGTCCAGCAACTTTAAACATGATAAAGATAGCTTGGATTTGCTGGAGCAGCTGTCTTCATGGAAACAGTCACCAGAAAATGTGAGCAGTAGAGCAAAATTGACACAATTATCATTGCACCTCTTTGGCACTATCTTCTTAGCCTAATTTTTGGGTTGGCTTTGTTCATCTCATTGTAGATAATTGCCTCATCCAAGTGAGAGGTGATCTGTATGGAGATCAAAGGTTCTTTGATTGCTAAAACACAAGGTTTAGGACATGAAGTCCTTTGAGTCCAGTAGCATGGATTGTATGTATGTAGGAATCCAGTGGAAAGATCCATATGGAGAGCAGAAGGCTGTGTGTCTGCTGCTTCAGTCATGAAATACCCCCTCTCTTGGCAACCTTGTTAGGAGGGGAAATATAAGAACATACAAAGCTGTTTATACAGAACCATAGAGGGGTTCTCTCAGTATTGTCTGTTGTAGTGGGGTAGCAACTCTTCAAGGTCTCAGGCATGGCTACCAAAGATCCTTCAATTTTAGAATGTGTATTCCACCATTAAGCTATGGGCCCTTCTCCCATGCATCACATCTGTAATACTTGAAAAAAATATGTCCCAATTAGCTGCTGAATTACTTCTTGAAGTAACAGAAGTTGGCTACTTTCACCTTCATAACCACTAAGAGTTCTCCTAGAAGTCAGTCATACAACATGTACTCACCAGTTCCATAATATAAACTTAAACAGCATGAAATATTGCCATATTTTTTTCAAAATAGAGATGATTTATTTGTTGTTTCATTGCACCCTTCATGCCAGCCCTGTGTCAGTGTACTAATTGTAAATTGCATTCCTGTCATCCAGGTGCTTGATTATCTGAGTGTTTGGATGATGCCTTTATAATTTAGATACATGTTTTAAATCTGAAGTTTGCAATCATCTTTAAATTGCAAATTTGAGAGAATTAGAAGGATAGCTTTTGTGTAGAAAACTATAAATCTTTAATCTTGATTTTTCATGGGCTAAGATTTCACAAACAATGATACAGGTTTTAATGTATCTTCTGAATGTATTTGTGGTTTCTTTGTCGCTTATTTTCCTGTTCATGTATACTCTGAATAAGTCTCATTGAGTTCAATGAGACTTATTTCTAGGACAGTATATATAGGTTTTCAGCCATATGCTTACTTATATCCCATTTTTAAAAACATTTGGAGATATAGCCAGGTTAAATATTTAGTCCATTGACGAATCTCACAAGCTTTCATACTAATTTAAGCTCTTTGATTCCATTAGGATGAGATTAGTCCAGTACCATGTGATGAAAGCACTGAGTTAAATATCATCCAAAATTCACATACCTGATCTGTAGCCAGCATTTGGGAAACAGGAAAGTCAGCATTTGGGAAACAAAACACAACATTGTTAAAGTGACATTCTTGGTTATTTAGTCTTTTAATTGAATTTTCATCTCATATAAGTTACATGACTGGCTTTGCTTATATTGGCTGGTAGTAATATCATCATCCTCATCCTCATCATGTGGTTTCCCTTTTTTATTCTCTCATTTGTCACTGATGCAGCTAAAATGATGGGAACATCCTTCATTATAAGACTATGTAATTTTTGTTGTTGTTACTGTTTCTAGCCAATTCAAAGTGCCATCACAGGTACACTAAGTCCCCAGGGGATTATGGTGCCTGCATCAGCATTGCAGCAGGGAAATGTAACTATGGCAACTGTTGCAGGTAGGACATACTAAAGAAAAAAAAACTCCATCATAGACATTAGTTGTGGCAAGAAGTAACTAAAGCTGGAAGTTTTAGATGATGGATTTGCTTGCTTGCTTATTTGATTATTACATTTGTTATGCATCATCCAAAGAGCTTTGGTATTGAGTAGTATAGAAATGAAAATGGTAACAATAATAATAGTAAGCCAGTGTAATGATTAGAGTGCAGGACTGGAACTCAAGCAATCTGGGTTGTAGTCCACACTCAGCCATGCAGCCAGCTGGGTGATTTTATGCCAGTCACAGACTCCTACAATGGGTTCTTGTGAGGAGAAGAAGAATTATATAAGTTGCCTTGAGTTCCTCAAGGAAAAAAGGCAGAATATAAATAAAATAAGCAATAAAACTGCCTTTTTAATGTAGTCAAGGCAGTTAACAATTTAAAACAGTGGACTTAAACAGACATTGTAAAGGAACAGAGAAATGTGGAAAATAAGCCAATACAAATTATTTTATAATGTAAGATAATCATATGGCCCATCCTGAATGATGGAGGACATTTCTGGGAAGGAAGAAGCCAAATAGCAGTAGATTCCAGGTGACAAAGCAGGACTTGCCGCCTTGCACCTTTCTGGTGGAAAAACTGTGTTAAAACATGGGACCAGTTTGTAGGGGTGTATGGAGCTCCCATTTTGCATATGCAATCCCTGCTCTGGGATTTTTGTGTTTTGTGAACCTGGCTGGCATGCATAAAGGGAGGGTTGAACAAGCCTTGTAGAATGCCAGAACAGAACAAAGGTTGTATGACGCTTGCTTGCTGGGTTTCTGTGATTCAAAATTCCAAGTGCCCAGGCTGGATAAGAGAAGTGGTGCCTGCAAGCACAGCAGACCATCATGGGTTAAATATTCCATGACAAGCTGTGCTGTGTCATCTGAACCAGGTCAGTGTTATTTTAGATAAATTATTATTTAGCTTAACAATTCCCACATGTTCTACAAGAAGGTGTCATGGCATATTTATAGTAATAACTATATATGTCAGCTGATATATTTCACATGATTCTGGGAGAATTTAATATACAATCTGTTACTGAAAATTAAAAGTCTTGGCTGTGATTCAGGGAAATGAAATACTTGTCAGAGAAAAGATGCATTAGTGGAATGCTGTTTGCCTTATGTAAAGGGTAGCCATCAATTTAAAACGCTTTTATATATTTTGTAGAATAATATGTGAACTAACAAGATAAATGAAGTAGAATTTAATTATGCAAAGTTTCTAACATTAAAAAGCTGAATACCAAATAAAATATAGGAAATATTTTTAGCTGGATTTCTGCTTAAATAATGATAACATTTTAGTAAAGTTAAGGGATTGTTGGCAATATGTTTGTGCCTCCTGCATTTGAAAAATAAGTGTGATCAGTTAAGTAAATAAACCTGTTACTTTGTTTAATGATAACTACATAAGCATACATTGCCATGCTGTCACTTACTACTGTTTCTCTACAGTAGTAGACTTTTTAAAAATTATTTTTTAGGTGGTACAGTCTATCAACCGGTGACCGTGGTCACACCTCAAGGTCAAGTAGTGACACAAACATTATCACCTGGAACCATCAGGATCCAGAACTCTCAGGTTTGTTTTATATACTTCGCAGAATGATTCGGTGTTAGGGGAATGATAATGGTATTTTCGACAGTATGGAAATGATAAATTGATATTCAAGCATTCATAGATGCATTGAAATATTTTAACTATAGAACTAGTAGTTTGAATTCTACTAGTGGAAGGCAGTTTGGGAAAGAGGACTTTGTCATTCCTCCTCTCCACTACAGACCCATGTCCCCACAGAAAGCCTCAGGTGTCTCACATCCTCCATCCTACTCCTTGGAAATCCACAAGAATGATTTGGGATGGAGGGTGGGAGGCTGCTGAGCTGCGTGAGGGAAAAGCTGATCCAAACTGAGTGGAGGCACATTGTGTAAGGGTGCTACCACTTCTTTTGGTCAATTACTCTCCCACCCGCCCCTCACACCCTATTCTAGAGCGTTATTCTCTCCTTCCTTGCGCCAATCACAACCATGTTTTCTTTTACTGGTCTTCTTTTCTTTCTTTCTTTTTTGTTTGTTTGTTTTCTGGAGTCCTGTTTTGCTGCCAGTTACAAGTGCCCAAGCAGCACTTAAGAGTGGTGGTCAATGCCTCATTATTTCTTCTTCAAAAAAAAATCAGGGGGAAGAAATGTGTGCAATTGAGACTATAGGGGTTTTTAATTTTTTTTTCCAGTCTTGCACAGGTACACACTTACGGCTGCCTGAAATGTGGAGTCTTGCCTGGCCAATGTCCTGGTAAGTGTCTGCCGTCAAAGTGCAGTAAGTAACATCCATGGACATTGACCAAGTGAGGCTGCATATAGTTTATTTTGCACACATTTGACAGCTGTCAGTTGGCAAGCTGTCAGTTGAAAAGCAAAGTGGCAAAGGGTTTTTGCCCTAAAAGGGACAGTGAGTGTTTCTCCCCCTTTTTGATAGATCTTCTAGTTTTTACATATTGCTCTGACAGAACTCAGCACTCTGCACCTTTTCCATACTGCACCAAGCCTCTAGGTACTCCAGAACCTAAAGATGAGTTCTTTTTTCTTTTCCTTTTCTTTTTTAAGTTTATCTGGAAAATGTGACCTTTTCTCTTTCCAGACAAGGAAATACATGCCAGGGTGGCTTGTTGTCCTTGCAAGAAGTGGTCCAAGTTTGCATGACACAATGACCTACTGTGACTTACAGGGTAGCTTAGCATAGCAGGCAAATGCAATCAGTGTGTCTGCAATTTGGGGGTCATATGTTTGTATGCTCTTTCAGTATAAAATTCCCTGCACACAGAAAATTATTAGTGAAAACAGGTTAGAACTCATTCTATTGACATACTAATTTTTCATGAACACTATGTTTCTGATCTGGGTAAATATCCAAACATGCATTGCTCTGTATGCTTTCTGGAATGGTCCATGTGCTGACCCACTCTAAATTACAAATCTTACTAGTGTCATTGCTGCTTTTTCTTATTTTTTGCTCCATAAACTATGTTTGTGAAAAATTAAGGATTGTATGGTGTTTTAGTAATCGTGTGCCACTTGTCAATCTGTGTACAGCTCCAGTTACAGTTAAACCAAGATTTAAGCATCTTGCATCAAGATGATGGGTCATCCAAAAATAAAAGAGGAGTACTTCCAAAGCATGCTACAAATGTAATGAGGTCTTGGCTTTTCCAGCACATAGGGGTAAGACTTGATTATAGTGGTTGGTAAACAGTTATGTTCCACTGGTATATTTTTAATTGCTGAATGAGAAAGGACATAATTTTTGCCATACCCAAAATTGTTTTAGTTCCTACAGACTTCCTGAAAATATTTTGAATTGATTCCTCATACTTTACTCAGGCCCAGATTAGGTAAGTGTTTGTTATAAAACTTTATATCATTATTTTTGGTTTTATTTCATTATGCCAAGGACATTTTCTTATCATGTCCTCCCTTGATAAGTAAAGATTTAAATATCTTTACATAAAGATATTTAAATCTTTATCAAAATACATTCTATGTGGATGGAAGACATTCACTCTGCTACATCAAGAGTAGTTTGTCTGCAGAAGCAGAACTCTTTGAATAGATTTTTTCACTGAACATACTCTGCACCTACAAAGGGAGCAATGTGTACAGTTGTTAGCTTAGGGCAATGCATGCATCCTGTGATGGTTGTATGTATAATCAGCTTATTCATGTCCTTTAAGATCATGCATTCCGCCAGAGGTTCTCTGCTTCACATATAAACTGTATGACTATATAATTCAGTCCATGGATTATATATTGACAGTTGTTGTGGGGGTTGGGAGGGAAGAGGGAGGGTTGCTTCTACTATTTGTTATATCCACAGTCAAATGATACTTAAGATGAAGTTTGAAGCAAAATTATATTGCCTAGGCAGAAATTATTAAGCTTTATTTATTGATTTTAAACTGACCAGGCTGTTTCCACTATTTTTTGTATTTTATGTATTTATATGTGGGATTTTAATGATTGTAAGCCGCCCAAGGCTTATGCGAAGGGGGCGGCATATAAGTTGTCTAAATAAATAAATATGATTATGTTTATTAATATACCCTGATTGAGCAATATGCATACCAAAGTACCAGTGCTGGGACTTCATTGAATGTTGTTAAAATGGGTCAGACAGTCTACATGTCCAGAATATATATGGATCTGTACTATTTTTTTTTTTGTTAGAGATTTATAAGCAAAGGTTGGATGATCCGTAACAGCAGGTTTCCTGCATCAGCAAGGGATTGGATTAGATGACAATGGAGATCCCTTCCGTGTTAATTCCTAATAGTCCCTGATGAGTCATTAATCTTACTGTAATTAGAGATGGGGAAGAATTTAGCTGGGCTCTGGTTTTAATATGAGTGAAGTAGCCAAGTTGGTCTGTTTCAGAAAACGGTTTGTTTAGGTGTCATAAAACTTCCTGTTGCTTTAAGATGCAGACCTAATTTGCAGCTTCTAGACTTGTACATGAATTAGAATATAATTAGGATTCATTTTTCATGCTATGCTAAATTTTGTGATGCAATTCTTCAATAAAAAAGTATACATTCAGAAAAATGCATCCTGCAACGCATGCATTTTTTTTATTGTAAGCCACCTAGAGAATGTTGTTATGTGATGTCATACAAATGTTATAAGTAAAATAAGTACAGTAGGGAAAATGCATACAGTAAGAAAACTAGGTTCCAAACACTTAATATTTTTAATGCTGATTTTTAACCAAAATATTTGCAAACTAAGGGAGAACCTAGACTGAACAAACCTGTGTTCCAAAAAAAGAGACAGATCTGCCAATCAATCAATCAATCAATCATATTGTGCAATCATAGACCCTCCCAAAAAACTCATAGTAACATTAAAAATGATTAAAAACAAAAATGATTAAAAATATTTTAAATACTGATCAAAAAGTCCTTTCTGGGTAATCACTCATTACAGGATTAAGCAATCTCATACGTTCATCCCTGTAAAAATTGCATACGAAAAAGATACACTCCAGAGTTTCACTTTCTATATTATTACAGGGGCATAGTCGATTTTTATATGGCGCACCAGAATAATGCCCATCTAAAACTGCAGATGGAAGGCAATTAAATCTCTTGAAAAGACTTGCTGATATTTGGAATGGTCAAATTTTCCAAATACCTAGCACTTTGGAGAAATTTGAAATTTAGACCAAAATGCAGAGGTGAACAGGTCTTGCGAACTGTTGACATGGAATATTAAAAATCAGTATCCCTAATCCACTTTTCTAGAATAGACTCAACTGCCTTGAACTCATGGATATGAACAAAAAATCCACAGATAGACCTGATAGATGCAATTTAGTAAGTAGGGTCTTAAACCAGGAACAAATGTAAACATCTTTCTGTGAAAGGTGTAGATATTCTACAGAGGTGTCAGCAAATAACATTTTAATCCAGTACGTGAAAGCATGTACCTGGGCAGTGCATTCTAATGATGAAACACCTGTCTCAAGCTGTAAGCCTGCTGCAGAAACATCTCTTAGCATTCCAAAGATAGATGTTAAGAATGTTGTGAGAACACTCTCAATATTTGAGTGAAATCCTAGAATCCAAGTTGGTATTCCATACAGGAGTTGAGGTAAGGCCTTAGACTTAAATACCTGAATGGCAGCAGGTATAAATTGACTCTCCCCGTCCCCAGAAAAGAAAAAAACTAGAAATGGCCTTAATGGTATTCTATGGCAGCCCAGGAATGATTGTGATGAAACCTAATGCCCAAATATTTAAAGTGTTTGCCTTGATTATCCACTTTTTAATGCTACATGCTGATGAATACCATGATTTTTGTTTTACTAACATTTATACTCAACTGATTGTTCTTGTAATAGGTTGTAAGTGCATGCATTAGGCATTTAAGTCCTATTTTTGATAATGGCAACAGACAGCATAATCTGCATACAACAGTAGGAGACATTTGGCCTCTGCCAAGCTAGATGAATGGAAATCTGGCGCAAGACAACACCCAATCAGATCATTTAAATAGGGAGTGAATAATATGGGGGCTAGTATGCAACCTTGGCAAACACCGTTAGTGCCAGAAATAGATTTTTGTGAGATTCCCTTCTGTCCTGCATCTTCCATGGAGCATGGTACTCTGGTAGAGGCATTTGATAAGATTGCCCAAAGTGTTGTATAATGCAGAGAGAGAGAGAAACACGCATGTGTGCGCATGCGCGTGAGCTCACACACATACACACACTACACTCATTCCCTATCTGATAAACCAGAACTGCAAATTGGTCAGAGATAGCAGTAAATATTGAACTTCCAGCTATCATTGCTGGAAAGGCATGACTAAATTTTCAATGAAAATTCTAAAGAAAAAAGAGATTTGTTATTAAAGCTTCAAATTTTATCTATTTCATAAATGGAATTAATATAACACCATAAAGTTTTGAATTTTGAAGAAGAAGAGAAATTTGATCACTCAAATGATAGAGCACTCATGGAATAACTGCTTTCCATAGCAGTCTCTTTCAGTTGCTTATCTGCACAGAAAAGGATTTTTGGAACTGGTGTCAGGCAGAATGGGAAATTAGAGTTCCTGTGCACTGTTGATTATTGTACTTGCTTATTTAAATTGATTGCTACTAGTAGAGAGAACGAGCTAATTTTTGATACCAGTGAGAAAATTAATTGTGCTAGAATGGAAATCTGCATTAACTGGGGTGGGGGGGGGGACCCTGCCCCTGTTTGCATAGAATTTTAGCCTCTGATATGGATTCTGACTCAGAGGGAAAGCTATATTGAGAGGCCCAGCCATGACTACCTAGCCTGTCTTTGGCTATGGGGTGGCATACAAATGCAATCAATCCATGAATCAATTCATTTCTGCCAGACCTTCCACTGCAGAGTGAACAGGAAGGGGGTGAGCTGCAGGCTCATATGGCCAGTCTTCCACTTGGCCTTGAGGCGGGCTGCTGCTTCTCAGCCAGGGACAGGATTGCTGGGAACAAGGCAACAGAAGGAGGTCTCTGTGGGAGAGGGTACTTTTTAAAAAATATATATTTTTAATTTTCTTAACCTATACATAGAAGAAAATGTAAAATAGAAGGAGAAACTTGTGTGAACAGAACAAACTAAAGTGAACAAAATAAACAACTTTGCCAAGGGGATTTAAACAATAATAGCTTATGTATTACAACCCCCAAAACTATCTTCCTATCTTCCCACGCTGTATGAGAGTTTACAGAAAAGCAATCAGTATTCTGTACATCAACAGATTTTCTAACGAGCACAAATTTTACTATTTCCTTTTTCTTTTCCAAACTCCCCTGAACCTCGATTAGTCATGCTAAGCACAATAAAAATTTCAATTTGTCATTAAATTCTTCTTCTATTTACATAGTTAGTTAACTTTGCCATTACTGCATATGCTAAACTATTTCTCCATTCTTCAGTGGTTGGGGGCTTCAGTGATTTCCATTTAGAAGCTATTGTGATTCTTGCTGCCCTAGTCATATACTTAAATAACTCTGACATGTTTTTCAAAAGGGTCTCTGGGATGATATTCAAAAGCATGTTCTTGGGACCTATAGGAAACTTCATTTTAAAGATGTTCTGCATTTCTGCATGTATCAGTTTCCAGATTTTTTGTATTATTTTGCAAGTCTACCACTTATGATAGAGAGACCTATCCACCCTGTTACATTTCCAACATTTTCCATTGTAATTCTTACCTATTTTCCCAATATCTTTTGGACTGATATACCATCAATAAAACATCTTACACCAATTTTCTCTTAATGCTTGACTAGCGGTAAATTTAATAACTTTCTTCCAGAAAGCTTCCCATTGACTTAGTGATATTTCTTCACCAAGATTCTGTTTCCAGATTGTCCTATGTTTCTTGTCTTGATAGCTTTCAGTATCATAGTGTAGTAACAATTTGTAAAGACTTCCCAATAGATTATCATTCTGGTGCATAATCAACTTTTCAAAATCTGTCAGATCTCTTAAGATACCTTCTCCTGATTGCATTTCCCCCTTCAGTCTTGAAATCAAATGATGATAAACAAGCCACTGTATATTTTTCCCTTCATCTTTCACTTGTTGCCAAGCTTTAACTTGTCCTGATTGACCAATAGTGTCTTGGTAAGTTATAAGATCGTTATTCCCCCTTGTGTGTTCTCCATTTTTTTCATCTGGAGATATCAGTGGGCAGAGTGGAAGACTATTTTTTTTTTCCTCGTAGAACACCAGATTTTTATTAAACTATCTCTTGGCACACAGTTGTTATTTAGGATCAGAGCCTTAACTGATGTCTTAGCCCATAAATATTGTGTATTCTGTCTTCAAGATTAGCCAGTTCCAACTTCACTTGCCTGTCATTGGCATTTAGGATCCAATCTGCAATATAGACCAGACCTGTTGCATAATAGTATAACTTCAAATTAGGTATTGCAAGTCCTCCTCTCTCCTTTGCATCCTGAAGAATTGTAAATCTGATCCTTGGTGGGAGAGGGTGTTTCAGGGGACTTTCCTTTGGTCTGTAGTCAGCAAAAGAGTGCAGGGCAGAAATACCCAAACATAGCAAGCATTTGAGGGGTGGGTTTCCCTGCCAGGATGGAATGGCAAATGCTGATCCTTAGCAGCCAGTTCTCTTGAATTTAAACTTGCATAGTTTCAAGTAGCCCTTACAGGAGACAGCATGCCAAAAACCTGGAAAGCTCCCCATCTTCTTTGGAACTAGGAGATTTGTAGGATTTACTTAAGAAGCTGCACATTGCAGATTTACATTTTGCTCATGATTTCTCTGACTGGACTTTTTACCCAGGACTTTGTTTAAGTGCTTCTCTTGATCTTTATTGCCTCTGTGGAAGCTGACAATTTATTACTTGAATTACTGCAATAAAAGGTTTTATTGGGATTTTTGTGTTCACTTTGGGAAGCCAGGTTGGGACATTATCTTCGCTTCATCACTAGGTTAATAAATCATGGTCTGTAACTGGTGTCATAAAACTAACATATTGCATTAAATACAAACAAGGGAAGTTGCAATCCGCTTATATATTTCAAACTGTGAGAGGCATCTTGGGGCAGGGGGAAATCACTTAAGAACTTTTTTGTGTGATATCAACTCTCTGCTTTTTAATGCTAAATTGTATTTTTCTTCTATAGTAGTGGATTTTTGTGTTTAGATTGTGGATCTAAGTTCCATAAAATAAAAGCAAAAAGCAAAATTGAAGTTTATTTATATTTTTATTCCTGCCTGTAGCATCCATATCCAACAGAAGATGAGAAAAAACAGATAGCAGCACAAACAAATCTTACATTACTTCAGGTTAACAACTGGTAAGCGAAAATAAACTTGACTGCTTACAATATTTCACCTCTATAAAAAGCCACATAGAAATAAATTCAGGATATTAGTTTACACATATTTGCTGTTCAAAGCAAACAAAAAACAAAAAAAAAGTGATTAATTGTTGCACCTTTTGCCGTTACAAGTCTTGGTGATGCTATACTATAGGTGTAGTCCTGTCCACGTTGAGAGGAGTAGGGATTGCGAGATGATCTTGTAATTTCAAAATATGACCAGAGAGAGAGAGAGAGAGAGAGAGAGAGAGAGAGAGAGAGAGAGATTTCTATTGAATGATAGCAGAGAAGTGAATTGTAAAAAACTGGAGGAATGAAATAGTTGGGCTCATGTGTAGAACTTATCCTAGATCATAAATTGTAGTGAGTCACAGCCTGTTTGGGGATGGGAGACCTAATCTGAAAACCTGTAGTTTTATAGTGGTGGGAACAGAGTAGAGAGAAAGAAAAACAAACTGAGAAGTTATTAGAAAATAAAAGTTGCTATTGCTTTAGGAGAGTCTTCTGAAATTAAACAATTCTTGTCCTTTTCCCGTTGTTAAGTCTCTCTCAGTGTTGCAAGAGTCTGATTTTTTGGATGTGTTCATAAGATTTAGTTTTGGTCATGTTTAGGTTCATTAATGCTAGAAGGCGAATTCTCCAGCCAATGTTGGATTCAAGCTGTTCTGAAACTCCAAAAACAAAGAAGAAAACAGCTCAAAACCGCCCAGTTCAAAGGTTCTGGCCAGATTCCATTGCATCAGGAGTAACTCAGCATCAGTCAAATGAACTTACCATGTCAGATGGTGAGCAAATTCCTTATCTGTTTTGAATTCTACAAAGCTGCTTTATGTGCCTCTTAAACCATTAAGATAATTTTGTAAACAATGTCTCCACACAAACACCACCAAAACTAATGAATTAGCAGAGAAACTTTTTCTGACTGGTTGTGTCCAAATATAAACAAGGATTTGCTGATCCCATATAAAAATTGCCACTCTGCTGTGCATCTCACCACACATACAAACACAGCTGCAAGCTGATCCTACATGTATAGTATGCATATTTATTCAGAAGCAAGTTCCTTTTTGTTCAGTGGTGTTTGCTTTCCGAACAAGTATACACAGAATTGTAGCTTTAAAGATATGAATACTGGGTCCAATTTTATTAATATTTTTAATAATATTGTCCAATTTTACAAGTGAAAGTCTGTCCTGTCCTGAGTTAGGATGGAAGTGTTCTATTTGCAGTCATTGGTAAAGCTGGCAATATCTGAACAGCATCACTCCAGGAACTCAAATAGTTTTAGTGGATTTCTGCCAAATTTTTCTGTTATGCAGCTGGCTGCACGTTACATTTTTACAACTGGTTGTACAGCCAGTTGTATAAACATAATGCACAACTGGTTGCACAATGGATTACTCTTGTGCATAGACTGAAACCAAGTTTCCATATCACAATGACAACTGCTCTAACAGAAAGACATATTTGGATTTCCCCCAAGGTTTTAAAATTTCAGGGTTCTCACGTGGGCAGAAATTAAACTGAATAAACATGTTGGCATCTTTCACTCATTCCTGCATGCTCTCCCTCCCTCCCTCCCTCCCTCCCGTGTGTGTGTGTGTGTGTATGTACGCACACAAAATTACTTGCAAGGAAATGGTAGTTCAAATGTTACCTTCACCTTCAGTGCACTTTCAGTGCTTAGATTCTTGGAATTTCAGTCTACAGTACTATTACAGTTTATTTTAGAGTGACATTAAGCATGGAAAACCAAAGGACTGATGCTTTACACAGAGCAAGCTCCAAGAGTATAGCCCTCTGTCTGTCTGTCTATCCTAAGCCCTGAGGCAGTGCAGGACAAATAACAGAGCCATACTCACCTCCTGTTCCTGCTTTTTAAGATTTTTAGTTTGCTTGACCTCTCATCTCATCCACCTGGCCTACCTCTCAGATGAATCCAACGGATCCATGACCTTTCCTTCTGCCTCCCTGGCCACTGTCACCCCATTTTCTCCTTCAACAACTCTCTCTTGAGGTCACTGTTCCACCTGTGGAAGAGAAGATGCTCCAGGACTTTCTGCAGCAAGTGCAAAAGCGTGGTTGGCTGAAGAAACTACAGCTTCCTGTGGTCCCTGGAATGTCCTGTTAGAGATCATAAAACTGTTTTGCAAATAGACATTTCAAAATATGAATGGTGGATTTAAAAAAAAATCTAATTGATTCAGTTGGGTTGTATTTTTTCCTTCCCTTTTCCAGGAGCCGTTGTGACAATTACTGCTCCAGTCAACATGAATGTAGACAGTCTCCAGTCTCTTTCATCTGATGGTACCACTTTAGCTGTTCAACAAGTCATGATGGCAGGACAAAGTGAAGATGAATCTGTAGACAGCACTGAAGATGATGGAGCAGACCTTTCATCTACAAACATCAGTGGGCTGGTCTTGGATAACAGTGATTCTCTGCAGTAGGAAGCAAGAGAATTTGGCTTAAATGTTTAGGAAAAACAATGAACTGACTGACTTTTTATAGTTTGCACAGCAAACATTTTACACAGTTTTATTTCTAATATGTTTTATATGTAGATATAGAAGAGTGCACTTTTTGTATTTCATAGTAAGCTTAAAGAGTGTCTTTGCAGGTGCAGCAACTTCTTTCAAATGTGTTGTTTTTGATTTTAAATTTGAAAAATCTAGTAATTTAAAAATGCATAATCAGCCCATTATTTTCTTAGAGCAGCTTTCTCACATGCAAAATTGATTCCACATTGACCTGATAATGGGGTGATGGGACTGAGGTCATCAGGAAAGATGGTAGATACCTGGTGGGTGAGTTAAAATTACTTCAGCATGGATTGAAACAGAACTCTATCACATAATCACCATCTTACTCAACATTTCCTGACCTATAACATCATAAAACTTGCTGCAGCTTTGTGACATAATGAAATTGCCCTGGTGGGAGAGTTAAAAGTACTTCCGTTTCCTTGAGCATTACACAATTTCAACTATTCCTCTCATTTTAAGATTACTCTTGGTGGTTTAACAATGTAATGTAAAGCATGTCAAACTAGTGTATGAGATTTCTTTATGAAGTTAGCCATGTAGATTTGAAAGATGCTTCTGCACCTTAAAAAAAATCCTGCCAGTCTGAAGTGGGCAAGAAACACACAAAAGTGGTGATGTGTGATTCATTAACGAATGTATGGCATTTAAAATAAACTTAATTTCTCATAGAGTTGTTAGGTGGAAACCTCTGAATTCTTCCTGTACCTTTTAAATTTGCCACTGAGGTAGCCACCACAGCTTCTGCTTCATGCTTTTCCCCTAGTCATTTTGGCCACCTACTCTGTAGCACAATTTAAATCCTATTTGCAACAGATGGGGGGGCACAGAAACAAGACTGAGAGAGGCAAAAATGGCCATAGCTTTCTCTTTAATATGTGGTAAATTTAAAGGTGCAGAGGGGATTCCTGGATTGCAACTTAGCAGCCTGCTCCTAGCCAGTGAGCCTGTTCATCATTTGCTATAAAACACTTATTTTTACCTTTATCAGGATTATTGGATTAAAAATATTTTTATAAATTATCTAAGAACTGAAATGACTGTATTGAGCATGAGAAAAGATGTTTAGTACTTCTATTTGGAAGGTTATGAAAACTGTCCAAATTGAATAAACATGCCTATGCTATATTCTGTGGATCTCTGCTATCCCATCGTGGAACAGCTATGATGTCATAAAAAGAATCCCCTCCTTAATAGGTTGTCGGATGCTAAGCATGTATATGACATGTAAACTATTGTTCAACTTATATTTCAGTCTATTTTGAAACGTGTTTCTTAAGAGAGTTGATGACCAGCTACCCGGTGAGTAAAAGTCTACAATCTTTTCTGTAATGAAGAGAAAATTCTTCATATCAATTGACAAGCTAAAAGATACTAGCTTATGAACTGGGATTAATCCACCTCCCTCACTACATAGCAAATGGATTTTGATTTTGCACTGCAAATTCAAGATAATGATAAGATTAAAATGGATTTTTCAAGCACTGCACTACATTTGTTGTGAACCATCCAGGCAGCTTCAGCTATTGGGTGATAATATAATGAATAATAATAATCCAACAGAGGTTCAAATATGATTCAACACACTCATGATGTCTGGGATTTTTTTTTCTTTTTTCTGTGCATTTTGGGTTTGCTTATAGCTCTACATATGTGCTGCTGCTGGAAGCTGGAATTTTCCCACTGTCAACTTTAAATAATAATCCTTATAGCACATCCAGACCAACTATTACAGGATATGAGACAGTTATCTTTTTTTTAGCAAAATCAGGATTCAACTCCAGCTGAATGTGGTGGATTAGCTTTGATACAAGTTCTGATTCAACAGAAAAAATAAGGGTGCTGTTAATTTCCTTTGTTCTTCTTAGTGGACATTTTAAAAATCACACCTATTTCTTCTGCTGCCTTTAGGCTGTATCATGCACAAAACCACCACTAAATGTTTCTACATGGTAAAGGTTCTCTGCAGTATTTCTTCAAATCCTCAATTTTCAATACAAATTGCTTGGATGAGTGAGATGTCCTTGCGCCAGCATTGTTTTCTCCCTAGGAGATGCAGCATGGGCGAGAATTATCACAAGGTCTGAGATGTTACGGCGGCAACCACGTGGAGCCTCTAATACAAAAGCGTTCTTCAATAGCAACAATGCTGTTACTGATAATGTTCAAATTGGCCCAGACTCGGAATACATGCCCTTTAGTCTCGTATGACTTCTGATTGCCAGATAAATGAGGCAACAGACAGAGATAGATAAGAAGGCCATGATATGCATAGCCTTGCAAAAAGGGAAAAACCCTTGGTTTTTCCAACCTTAGAACATTAAAAAATGCAAAGCAAGGGCCCAGCTGAGGGGTGACAGTCTTAGTGTGCTTCCAGGTGGAGGGCTTCTAATACTAGCAATCGGAAGGCATTGTAGAGCAGTTTTGTACTTTTTCCTGTAATGATTTTTATTTTTTTGAGAGCTAGAGGAATAAAGATGGAAGAAGAGGTGAAAATGGGAAGGCATTAATTGGAAGATGATGCCTGGACTCCCTGTAAATTCCCTGAGTGAGGTAGGATGATTGTACAATAAAAGCATCACCTGCAAGCACTTTTAGATTCAGGATTAGGCTGACGCTGTAGTGGTTGTTACAGCTGTGTAAAACTTAAGCCAACCCCTAACTTACTGTGCATTTCTGGAAATAATAGGAAGAAAATGGGAAAAGAGATTTATAAAAGTTTGTTTGGGAAAAATTCATAGAAGGCAGCAAGCTTAAGGGAATGATATTCAAGCCTTAATAAAAGCCACAAAATTAAAACAGTTGAAATGAAGAACTTCTGAAATCTGCATCTGAATACATTTTATTGTTCTATTAAAGTTAGTAGAAGTTTTTTCATTAAGTGGGATGTTTCATAAAGCCTTTATCAAAGTACGAAACTCATCTTTTTCTGTCTTTTTAAAACTGGAATAGTTGTGGCAGCATCCAGCCAGAAAAAATGAGTGTTGTGAACTTGTTGGGTGGTTAATTCTTCAGCTACAGGTAGCATGGCCAGTGTTCAAGGATGGCAGACATTGTAACTCAACTACATCTGGAGGACCCTAGGTTTTGCCCTCTGGCGTAAACTGCTTTTCCTAGCCACAGGTGGTATTGAAAAATGTGTGCTAGAAGGACTGTGAACTTCGTCATCATAATGTGGCCTAATGGGTACCTATAGATAATTTGCTTTTTATAGCACTGTCCACTTAATAAACCAGTGAGGAATGGGGACGATAACCAAGGAGAACTCATGTCCTAGGAATGCTTTAAAAGCATTTTTACATAATTCAAATTCAAAACTCAATAGCTGTTGTATTCTGCCCTGGTTTATTTGGTGATGTTTAGAAACATTCCATCACTTGAAATAGTTGGTCAAATGTAAAATGAACTAAAATGAGTAACCAAAACAATCCTGTGTGCTCCTCTCAGAACCAAATGGAAACAACATAAAATGCTAATATACTGCTTTCCAAGTAACCATTTTAAAGCATTGCATTACATGAATGTGTGCAGTTTCTCATTTATGCATCATAATGTTCCTCATTGTCTTGGTGCTGATATTTCCATCTCATGCATGCATTATTAAACCGCTTCACATACAGTGTAGCTAAGAATAATCACTATGTGGGTATCCAGAACTAGTTGTGCATCCATTATGCTATTAGTGTGCAAAAACAGATGGGGTGGGATAGAGGCTTGGGATGTCTTTGTGGCATAGTACTACCTGCACAGTTAGAAAGACACACCTCAAAAGAAGCACAGAGATGGCAGGCAGAATGAAAGCTGATGTGGGATGTCTAAGCCAATTGTGAGAAGGCCTGTTTCACTTTAATGTATTAGCTTGACAAAGAAATTTAAAAGTTCAACACTAATCAAGAACAGGGTTTGTCACAAGGTTCAGACTGCACCATCTAATGATTTTTCTATTTGCATATATCTGATGGAGATATGTTAAGCATCAATTTCTGAATAGGTATTCCACCTTTCTCTTTGAAACATTTTACAGAACTTACTGGAATTGCGTTGCAGGTTAAACCAAATTATTTTTATCAAACTCAGATTGCATTTTTCCTCGGCTGCTTTCACATTTTCAAGTGATTTTGATTCCACAAAAACTGGAAAGAGCCCTGTGTGGGGTTCCAAACCATGTGTATGTCAGCTCTTTGGAGCTGTGATCCTATTTTTTGGGTTAATTTAATTCTGCTGCTTCAGATGCTTAGCAGCAAAAATGCCTATGCCTGCAAGAGCAGCCTAATGTAAAGTTGGTGGAAATGCTTGGTTTCATATGAATATTGGTTGCTGATGCAGGATACAAGAAATGTGAAAACAAACAAACCACCTTAGGCCTTCAGAGCTATAGGCTGATAAATTAATATTGGTTGTGCAGGAAGCCAATGCAACCCCTAAAAGATACAGTGTCATCTCCTTCTGTTCCTAAACTTATAATCTTAGTATAGCTTTGTATTTTCGAAATACAAAGAAATAACCAGTGTTCCATTATGTCAGGAAATATTATAACTGACAATCTTTGAAATCTAAATTCTAATCAGTTTAGGTGTTCTGTATGTCTTTTAATGGAATTCTTGGAAAATGTTTGCGCATGGCATAATTATGTTTCATCTGTGTGTTTTATATGAAATTGCTCAACTTAAAACAAGCATGCTTTCTTTCTCTGCTTTGTGTTTAAAAGTAAAATTTTGAATTGCTTTAATTAAGATCCACTGTATTGGTTACGTTCACTTTTCCCTGTTTTCAGCCCTGCATAATGCAAATATCAATTTGTATTTGTTTCGGAATTAATTACAGTGAGTAAGTTTTGTTTTAAAAGGTTCCACACCACAATTCAAGGCATAGGAGCAAAAATGTGAAAAATGTTAGAACATTGTATTTTTAATTGTACAGACATTTACTGAAAGACTATGCAATTGTTTAATTCAGAATATTTCTTTTCTTTGTTCTGAAATAAAAATGACAGGGATATCAAATTTCTTCCAGTGGCCTTTCCTTTCAAAGGCCTTTTAGAAGATTCCACTTTCCCATAGCCACTGTGGTCAATAATTGGTTTCTTACTATTTAATAGATATACTATGGCTGTTGTCCAGAATCGAAAATACTAATTTAGGCATGCTCAATTCTGCTCTAAGATCCTGTCCTGCTTTTTCTTCCGTGCTTTGGACAGCAGACCTGCAGGCAAAACTGCTTTTGATGGATCCCTCAGTTCCAAAAGAGGTTTGCCATGGGAAGCTAGCTACATCCAAAGTCCCCTTTGGGTGTACAAAACCAGCTATGCAGATCCAGACCTATACAATCTTATCTTTCCTAGAAGCTGAGTATCCAGTTACATTCCCAAGAAGTGCAGCTTGTCCTCTCAAGAACCATCTTTCAGTTCTTCTCTGTGGCTCCTTAAATTGTTCTTTCTGATTTCTGGTGCCTCCAAATGGTTCCACGACTCCCTGATCTTGAATCTTAATATATTTGATCTAAACATCTTGCAGTTTAGTTATGTGAATAGACTTGGAACAGAGGATGTACCTGCTTCTTCCATCACCAAGATGCATGAAAGATAACACAGCTGATTTTACAATTATTCGGTGGAGAATAATGACCAGACTGAAAAGTTGTCTAGAAACCAACTGTGAATCCAGTTCAGGCAGGCAGCAAATTATCAATAATTATGGTTTTGACATCCTTCAGTCACTAATACACCGTCCTAGAAATATTGTTTCCTCCCTACACATCCATGTCAACTTGCCTCTTCAAGAGATGGTATTTAGGCCTTGGTCAGACATAACTTTAAATTGGGTTAGCAGTATGTGTGTGAGCTTGGGGTTCATGCAGTCACTTCCCATTTTCCCAGTGCAGCTGAAAAGAGATTGGAAGCTTTCGCTCCATTTTTCAGTAAACTGTATTGTAGCATTATGTTTGAATGCTACGTAACTATGTTTTCCCTATCATCGGAAGATGGCTTGTTTCCCTCAACCATAGCTAAGACTAAGCACAGTCAGCCTTGGGGTTCAGGCATAACACTAAACTGCAGTTAGTGTAAATCAAAGAAATTGTTTCCAATTTGCTAGCCACAGTGGAGAAGGATAGGAATGAGAATGCATGAGCCCAGAATTCATGTATATTTAGTGTCGCATTCAAATAAGGTCTAAGAACATGCAGCTGTATATTTCTAAAAAGGTAATCTGAAATGGATACTGCATTTAAGAAATACCTGTGTACTTTGTACAAGTTATCACTGTTCAGTTTGCACTGAAACAATACTTATATTGAAGTAGCGTTAATATCTAATGCTGGTTTTACCTTTTTCTCTAGCCAGCAATCTGTTTTTACTAAGAATAAGTTAAATTGATTGGTAGAATCATGATATATATGGGTAAAGCATGTGGTTGTTTGTCAGCTTTGGAAAGCAGGCTGTAGCTCCTGAATTTCATTAGTGCAATTTACATCCTAGATTCTGTCTTTACTTTTGGTTATGCCAGGTGTGTTTACTTACAGGCCCAGAAATGTCACCTAAATGCTGAGGCAGAATGGAATGGTTCAAATGTTTTCCTGTACTGTGATTGATATATAGATGAATATCAGGAATCAGGGAGTCTGATGCAAATAGCAGGAGCTAATGAATAATGTATACATTTATTAAAAGGTTATGCATTAATTAAAATGGTAATTGTGGGGAATATATGTATGCCTGTGTCAGGAGTACACAATCTCCATTGCTGATGGAGTGGGATCTCTCTTCATACCTTAAACATTGTTCCAGTTGTGACCTCTGAAGCTGAATGGCTCTTAGGGTTGCTAACATTTCCAGTGGCTTTGAAAGTTGATCTGCAGGCATTAGTTACTAATAGTTATCAGCAAGCTGTGAAAAACTTTGCCTAGTGATTTCTGGCATTCAAATTTTGGTTCAAAAGTAGGCCAGGCCAGGTTCTCTCAGAAGCTTTAGCACAATCCTATGCATGCTGCATGAAATGGAAGACCCATTGATTTCAATGAAACATGCTTCCAGACAGATGATTAAAGCTCTAATGGCTTTAGAGCTGTGCCTCCTGAGCAGAAAGACATCTTTCTACATAGGCTGCAGGCTTGGGGCAGTTTGGGGGTGGGGGGAATACTATTGTAGAGTTCTCTGACAGAATTCCTGTAGATAGAACACCTAGTTTCCCTCCCATAGTTTAAAAGCAGTTATGTGACATAGATGGCAAAACTGTAATTTGTGAACTGAGTGCAGTTGTCCTTTGCACAGTTGATTGTGACAATGAGTATCAAAAGACATGCAGTCCAATTGGGCAAGCCAATCTGTATTGAAAACAGGTGGAAAACAGAGAGTATTTCAGTCTTATTACTCTCTGTCAGAGGAGCTTTCTGCAACCTAGCTCCCTGCAGGTGTGTTAAGAATAGCAAGTTTTGTAGTCCAACATATCTGGATACCACCCAGTTGGTTAGAACCATCTGTATGGTTGTTATGAGTGCCTTTTATTAGCTCAGAAGCAGACAGCATGACCAACCAACTTGAGGTGAGTAGATGCAATGAGTAGATGTTTCTGCATGTTTTTTTACCTGCTTTTGAGAAGAGGTTTTTATTGATTCTGATTATCATGGTGTTTTCTTTCTGGGTGGAACATGTCAATGCTGGTGTGTCTTCTTGGCCCCTAAGTTTGTATTTTTTGACATATTTGCTGTAACTAGGTGCCACTATGGTGCTTTTTTGTCTTAATTTCTCTTTATGAACAGCAACTAATATTTGGAATATTTGTCTTCTCAGCAGGTCCTGATGATGATGAATTTCTATACTGCCATTTCTGTATCTGGTACAAAGATATCTTGAAAGTACAGAAAATGACTAAAGCAAGCAAAATTGCACAGACTCAGCATTTACCCCTTGCTCCTTTGTATATTACTTACCAGATTATCTTGTAGAATATTTGATATTTGTAGAGGAGATAGAAAATAAGTGGTGAGTTTATGAGTGGTGTGTAAATACAGTGATTACAAGACTAATTTCTGCTGTTGAAAGGGGTAGGCAAGCTTTCATATGGCTGTGCTTATCATCAAGAATAGCATCAGAAGAGCTTTGGGTTGTATCCACTGCTAGTCATACAGAGTAGTTTCATTGAAATGAAAGGGATATAAATTAACCATAACTAACTTTCAATTGCTCTACTGTACATAGGACTACTTGCATTTATCTACTTGCATTTGCATGCTTTCGAACTGCAAGGTTGGCAGGAGCTGGGACAGAGCAATGGGAACTCACCCCGTTGTGCAGATTCGAACTGGCTACCTTTCGATCAACCAGCCCAGCAGCACAGCGGTTTTAACCACTGTGCCACCTGCAGTCCTTTAAAATTAATGGACAGGCATTATTTATGAAAACATTTTACATATATGAAAAGCAGTCAATAGTGTGGGTCCTAGCCTGTAGAATACATACAGAAAAGTTAGGATGAGTTTATTCTGTAGTAGCTCTTTCAAAGAGCCAACATCCAACCAGCTTTTTGAAGGTAAGGCAATCACAAAAAGCTAAATCAAATTGAATGCATCAAAATGTGCCAAACTTTCTGCTTTAGGACATACAGAAAACATTAATTTATGGCTCAGCTTGGGAACTGCATCCTATTTGGATCTGCCACTATTTCCTACATATAATATTTAATATGCAGTTAAACATTATTGCCATACATTTATTTTTCAAAATTCTGGATGCTTAGTTGTTTCCCATACTCATTTCAGCAAGGTATAATTGATTCCCAGAATCTAAACATTTCATTCTTTATTAAATTCGTTCTAAACCTTGTGCTGGATCATGGAATCTTTTCACTGTAACTGATACATATCTCATGATTAAGAACATTCAGTGACAACTAAGGAATTAAGAAGGAATTACTCTTTTCATAAATTGCAATTTCTTATTTTACCTTCCAGATAAACTCAGAGCTGTCAAAGTGTTATTAGGATAATAAAAAAGGAGAATTTTCTAATTCCCAATCTAATATTCCTCACAAAATAAAAACCATTTTCTAATATTTTAATATTCTATATTTTCCCTTCACAGAAAACAAATTACATAAATCAAATTCCCCAATTGTACCTAAAAATATGTCTTGCCTATTCCCTGATTAAAATGGTGTTAAATTCCTAACTACCAAAGCATGCACACAGTGATATCTAGGAACGTTGAATCAGGGATTGTGATCGAGTTCTTCATCACATGCTGTATTAAGAATCTTTTATTCTATCTTCTGCTTTTGTTTCAAAGATGCCCCTTAACCTCTCCTGTTCCCTCCAGCTATTTAGACACAAAATGCAAACAAATCTGCATGTGATCTAAAATACATTAATCAACAACAGAGGGCCCGATAGGTTGTAATGAGTTAAGAAACAGATACTTTAATAGTTGAATTTATGGATCCCTTGCCCCAAATCTTGTTCTGATCCAATAATTGAAATATGTTTTACATTAACTGCCTAGCAGATTGTTTTGCACTGAAGCTTCCCACCTTCTTCAGGACATTGACAAGTCTTACATTCTTCATTAATGGTTTCCCCAGCAGATACAAAATGGTCATTCCTGGTGGGACAAGCGCATACTCCACAGCCATCCATCGGTCTTCCTATGTACTTGCAAGTTGGTGGAATTTTAGGGCAAGTTGAAATGCATTTGATCTTGCCTCCAGAAACACAAGTGCACTTTCTGGTCCCAAAGTCAATGTACACAGACTCTCCCAGAATCAGGATCCCTTCCTCACCACACTCTCCCTCCAGAACGGGAGGACAGGAACATGGAGGGATGCAACGAGGACAGCATTCACCCTTGATGGTCACCGCTGTGTGATTATCAGGACAAGCCAAGCAGCTTACATGAGCGCACTCTGGTGGTAGATGCCTGCAATCACTGTTTTGTAGAAAGGACCAGGTCAGCAGCAGGCAAAGGAAGGGCTCAGGCTTCAACATTCTGCATCAAATGCAAAGAGGCCCATCAGTAGTTGATTTTTTTTTCACCAAAATACTTTTCTGTTACACTTTGCATTTCCCGTTCCTTGCTTTTTAACTACAAAATGAATGGACCATCTCAACAAAATTCCCCTGGCTTGACATAGCATTTTCTCATTTTGGTGGCAGAAATACTGTTTACACAATGCATTGTGAGTTGGCCAGCTGACCATGGTTGTTTTGAGATTTAGATGAGCAGTTTGGCTAGCGCACTGGAGGAGACAATCATGCTAGGGGAAGGCGGAAGACCAGATATGAGATGGATTGACTCCATAAAGGAAGCCCAGCCTTGAGTTTACAATTGCTGAGCACGACTGTAAGGACAGGCCATTTTGGAGGGCTTTTATTCATAGGGTTGCCATAAATTGAGATGACAGTATATCAGAACAACAATTGGGCAAGCAGAAGCAGACTTCCCTGTCCTCTGCTCCCCATGATACCCCCTGTAGCCTCCTGAAAGCTCTACATAGGTTGGACAGCAGTGCTAAACGGAATGAGCTTTGATTCAGAGGCTTGATCCCACAAAATGAGGTGGGAAGGTAGATTCTGGACCCAATCCAGTGTGATCTTATGTATTCTCAGAAATTAGCACCATTAAATTAAGTGAGGTTTGCTCCCAAAGACTGCAGCATGAATCAAGTGAATTGTTTCCATTAGAGGAGAGGGTACACTTTCCAATGTGGTAATTTTTGTTGCTTAAAACAGCATGCTATTTATCACAGCAGCTTTTCTCAAGCTCAGACTGCAAGCAATCTACTCTTTTTGTGGCTGTACTACAGAAGAAGGAAGGAGAGAAGGAAGGAACCATCGTCCATGATTTAGCTCAGTTGTGTCATTTTCATTTTCAAGGAAGAAAGAGCAAGCAAGTTGTTCCTGACTTGCACAGCTAGCATTTCTCTTATTACATGCTAACAATGGAATGTCAAATCCCTAGCTGTGCTATGGAAAGCAAAGCGTCTTTCATTACCTGGGAAGTTTTCAGGTGCCACAAATAGTTTAGTCCACAAGCAGTGATTCTTCCTGAGTTGTGTCAGTCCAACTGTGCATTCTCTGTATATATGGACACATATGAGGTAAAACCCCTAAGCTGAGTAGCTGGGAGGAGCAAAAAGCCCTTCTCATTGGTTCTTTTATTACAGTGCCGGGGAATGTATGGTCCTCCACAAATTGCTGGACAGCAACGCCCATCAGTCCAGCCAACATAGCCAGTGGTGAAGGATGGACAGAGTTGGAGTCCAGCAACATCTAAAAGCCCACATGACTCCCATCCCAGATCTGTTTTAGTATAATATATTGATGAAAGGCTTTATGTTACAGGCATCTGAAGCCAAAATTGCTTGCTCTTTGCCTTCTAAGTTCCACCTAGTTATCTAGATAACTTCTAAGATATTCTGAGTAGATTATTTCCCAAACCAGCATATCAATAAACCAACCCTAACCTAACTTGCAGTCCGATCGTATACAGCTTTGCTTTGGGGAATACAGTCCAGGTTAGTTTGGTTTTATTGAAACTTGTCAGAGATACACAAGCACAACAAATGGATTCACTGTGATTTTATTGTCTGTATCCTTAAAGAACAGTAATCAATACTGGCACATCAATATTGAAGCATTTTCTAATAGCCTTTACACAAAAAGAGACAAGAATTACTAGGGAGGAGCAAAAATGAGTTCAAGTACCCACCACCACCAGTCCTCTGATGTTTCCATTGTCTTGGACTCTCTGGATTATTTCCCTTCTTAGAAAGTAAATTGCTTTTGAAGTAACCAGGTGTTACTTTTTCCACAGGGTGAGACCTCTTTATCTAGGCTGCTGCTGAAGTCTCCCATAGTATCTTACAACAGGGGCAAGAGGTCCTGGAAAGTCTAGCATATTTACAGGTCTCCTTCAAATCTTTAGATGCTCCAGCTAACCATAAGTATTGAATCTCTTTCATCCTAAGGGCCAAATTTAGTTTCAGAAAAGCTCTTGGGAGCCACATTCCAGTGGTGGGCAGGGCCAAAGGCAATTGGGATGAAGCAAAGTACAAGCATAATATAGGTTAAAGATCTGCCAGTAACTGTGCCTTGGGAGAGGCACTTCATGTTTTAGAATTGGAGAAAAGTACAAAATCTGGGAAATGGAGTAATGAGTGACTGGGGGCTGGAAAACAGAAATGCAGGGAAGGGTATGTGAAACCTGAGTGCCAGATTTGTTCCCCAAGTTGGATGGATTTGGTTCTTGGAGTTCAGGACCCATGGCCTATGGAGTTCCTCATGGTTTTATCTCATCTTTCATGCTCTTCAGTTCCATGAAATTTCTGGGAAACAATCAGATTTTTTGGCATGCAGCGGTGTCAATATGATCCTTCAGATTTCAAGGAGGTAGCAGAGGTCCTAGATCTGTCATGGCCTGGGTGTGGGATGGCAAAATGGAGATCTAGTTCAGACAAGACAGACATACTGTTAGTCTGCAGGAAAACTGGTCCAGAACTGGAATATGTCTCATCTTGAAGTGTTTCTGGACTCAGTTTGCTTCTGGAAGGTCAGGTGTCAGCTATTGCCAGGAGCTTATTTTCACAGTTTCAGCTAATACAGTATCTGCATCTTTTCCTGGAGAAAGCTAAGCTTAGGCACTGTCAAATATTGGCTACATTCTGTTTCAGTACTCCTGAGCTATGGTTAATGGTTATGTGGGACAGCATCTTATTGATGTTGAAACTCCCTCCCTATATTTGGACTCCAGGATTCAGCTTTCACTGTTTATATATAAGATAAACATTCATACTGGTAAGTGTTGTTGTTGCTGTTAGTCGCAAAGTCATGTCCGACCCATTGCGACCCCATGGACAACATTCCTCCAGGCCTTCCCGTCCTCCACCATCCCCCAGAGTCCACTTAAGCTCACGCCAACTGTTTCAGTGACTCCATCTAGCCACCTCATTCTCTGCTGTCCCCTTCTTTTGCCATCTATTGTTCCCAGCATCAGGCTCTTCTCCAGTGAGTACTTTGAGACAAAGAGGAATGATTCATTTTTATTATACTTCCCGTAGATCCATGATGTTGCCCAGCTTAGCACCTTTCTGCACAAGGCTCTTTATTGCTCTTTCTCCTTTTAGTTTCATCATAGTATTGCAAACTGAGCTCTGTACAGAGACTTTTCCTGCTTTTCCATTATATGAAATCTCTACGTCAATCCGTGCTATTGCAGAATAGCTCAAATACACAAGGAGGAAGAGCACTATATTCCCCGTTCTAAAATAAAAACCTAATTTCGCTGCTCAAAAAAGAAGAGAAAGGAATGTGCTCTGAAAAAAGGAGGAGCAAAACTTGAAGGATCAGATCACTAGCTAAAGAGCCCATAGGCAACAGTGGGTAAGGAATCACAAGGGCACAACGAATGCCTTGTGCAGTGGGGGAATGTGACCCTTCCGATGTCCTTGACTGAAGTGCCCATACTGGCTAGGGTCAGGGGGATATGCAGTCCATCAATATCTGGATGGCCACAATTAGCCCACTCCTGATCTAAACACACTTTTTTTTTTAAAGCTATATTGAATATACGCAGGTATCTTTCTGTATATGCCAGGTTGTTCTCATGAAGTAAGGAGTAAGTGGAATTAATTCTGCATGTAGGGACTTGATCCTTTTGTCCTGAAGTGCTGCAAATAAATGCTACGTGGAAGTGATGTACCTGTTTCAGCAATGGGCCTTTGCATTCCCTGTGGCATTGCTTTTCTCTGGTGCCAGAAATACAGCCACAGAGATCAGCCGGTCATGTTTTGTATTCTAAGCTGCCTGGAGAGAACAGGTGATCCTATACTGTGCATGTGAAGGCGAATAAATACATTTTCCCACTTTAAGCCCTGCAGCGTAATCGCTATAGTCTAACCAAAAATGCAGGACTTAAAACAGGGAAGGGTATAACAAGACATATCTGACTTTTAGTTCTGATAATCAAAATACTGAAATGTCAGCATGTGTAGAAAGGAGAAAAATGAAAAAGGCCACTAGCAATAGTCATTTTTCCAGTCACTCATATGGCAATAAAATCTGGATGACAACTGGGCAATGCTGCTCAGTATCTGTCTTCACCAGAAAAGATGTGAGCAAACCTGTTTAAGATCTGCTTCCACATGCTAAGCATGCCCAGATGATAAGGACCCTGCTCCAGGGCCTGGCCTTCTCTCCCCTGCTCCCCTGCTGACTTCAGGCTTGAGAAAAGACAATGACAGAAGACTGCATAAGCAAGCAAGCCTTGAGAAGGTATCATGATCTAGGACAGCCTTCTTCGACCTGGTGGCCTTCAAAGGCATTTGGCCCACAGCTCCCAGAATCCGCCTTCAGCAAGGCCATCAACTGAGAATTCTTGGTGTTGCAGTCTAAACATGTCTGGAAGGCACAAGGTTGGAGAAGGCTGATCTAGGGCCGAATTGCCATGTTCCGTCACCCTTGCTTGCTTGCTTGCTTGCTTATTCATTCTCTAACAGTCAGTGGGAGTGGGTGCAGTGGTGATGTGGGAACTGAATCAGAACTGTGGTGTGTGAGGAGGAGGGCTTCCCTTTTTTCCGCTTCACTGTGAGCCTGACAGGAATTAGCCTCTCCCCACACCTGCTGCTCGCAATAAAAAAGTCTCAGCCAATTCTTCCATGTATGACACCAGCTATTTGTTAAAGAAAATCAGCCATACAATGGCAAACCATGCAACAATGTTACCTAGTTTGATCCTGGTCAATAATGCGATCTAGTTAGATACTCTAATGTTCAAATGCCAGCTGCCAAAGCCTTGCCTTGTTAATGCATAAATCTGTAGTTAGAAACAAAGGACAGGAAATCCTGGTTGCTTTGTTGATGAGTACAGAACATTCATTAATTTATTATAATAAAAATTAGTAGGACATTCAGTGAACCTAAGTGCCAGGAAGTGTAAAGCAAACAAATTGCAATACCTGTCAACCCACAGCACAAATTGACTGTGTGGCTGCCCATACTATAAGCATCCTATCAAGGGTGAAGGTTGCCACTTTTCTCTCAGCATTGAGCTCCAGTGCCTTGCAGTAGTACTCACGCACATCCACATTTGCTTGTGTTACAATCTGGAATTGAAGAGGATTTAATTGCTGTTGTTACTATGTGATATATGCAAGGAATCAAGATAACACTGTGAAGAGGCAAAATATTTTTATTGTGGACCAAATGTTAAGTAAACAAAACCAACTGGCATTTATTGGTTGCATAAGCCCTGAGTCAACACCTGGTAGAACCACCTTTTCTAGCAGTTACCCCTGATGCTGTTTGCTTAGATATGCTTTCTAAGAAGCTCTAGGCCTTCAATAAACCTACAGATCTATTGAGTCTGGGATTGCATAGCACTGAAATCACACATGGGTTTACCCCATTCAGTTCCTTACAGTACTGTACAGGCAGCGGCTTGCACCAGAGCTTCTTTAGGCATGTCACAGCAAAGGTAGTGAATATTTATGCAAGCAAAAAGTGCCAACATAAAAATGGCACTTGCCCCTTCACAGGTCTGATCATCTTCTGTATCTCATGGCAACAACGCCAATTAAGTCTATTCTACTTCCAGATTGCAGTGCATAACATGTGGAAAAGTCAAAGGCGGGCACATATTTATGTAAGCCACTATATGTAACACATTGCTTGCATTTACACAAAGGCCTGTAGTCTAAATGGCTTTTTTTTTTAAATTCAGCACCACTGAAAGAAGCACTCTTCCTGAGTTGATTAGTAGCAGTCTTGATTTTCCATCCAGGAAAAATAAGGTAGATCCATTTTGTCACCAAGAGCACTCACACATTTTTTAATTTTCAAATGTACAAAATCTCATCTTAAAACAACAACAATCGGGTATAGGAAATGTTGCATGCAGCCCACCTTCAGTGGACCCAGTCCAAGGAGCCACATTTGCAACATAATGCTTTGTTCCACTAATATCATATAAAGTATATGTACTGGTATGGAGCTAGATGTAAATATGCATCTATGCTTCCAGTGAGAGAAGGGAGCAGGAACGGTACCCTTATTTATTCTGGGATGGCTTATCCTAAAGTCAAGTGTATGGGCCTTACTTGTATGTTCATGTAGTATTAGCGATCAGCTTCCCTGTTAATATAGGTCAGCCTCTTTTGCTTTCTCAAATGGTATCTAGTGATGGACACTGGCATTTTTTTCCCAGCGCAATGGACTCTGAGGAGGGTGTGCACATGTGGAACAGCTGTGCAGTGGACCCGATACTCTCCTCTTTGCTCACACAGCTGGCCCTGATTGGGAAAAGTGATACCAACAAGACAAGGGGACTTGACCAATCATACAGGATAACCTATTAAGGAACTGATAGTCAATATGACCACCTACTTGAGGACATTCCTCAAACTCTAAAAAAGCTGGGATTGACCAACAGGCAAACCAATCTGTCCCTGTTTCTCCAGTATCTTCTGGGAAACATCCAGCAGTGGTTCCAGTTGGAAAAAGAATACTGAGTATCCTTTGGAACCTAGTGTAGGGTCAGGATAGGGGTAGGGTCTGTTTTGTTTCGGACAAGAGGGACTTGCTTTGCTTCAGCAGCAAGGCAGAGCCCTGGTATAGTTTTGGGATGTTGATGCAGCACTACACCTGGCAAGACTATCAGCTGGTCTGCTGGTGTAAGGCTCTTACAGGTAAGAACCACTCCATGTATGGTCTTCCATGTCTAGAAATGTTTCTTGCTCAAAGCTTTTGGGACATTACTGTAGCACTAAGTTGTAGTAGCATATATATCCTGCAGATGCTAGTGAATAAGACCATAAGCATGCTTAGTTCTGTTTGCAGAACAATGCCATTTCAGACCTCCCTTGTGCAGGCAAATTGAATTATTGTTGACTGTACATTTAATTCAGACAGCATTTGCATCTATTATATTACCTAAGTCCTCTGCCAGCAGATTTTGAAATGCATTCATCAGCCAAAGTTAATGCAAACAACAAAAGTGTCAAATAGAAATCAATGCAACAAGCTTTCACAGGAGCATTCATTTCTACTGCTTTCTCCCCATGAATATTATTTTAACATGTTATCACATAATTGCTGCTTATTTTTAATTTTAAAAGCTCTTTCCAGATCATCCTAATTCCAAAGTATTCCATTGGGTTGCATTTGGATGATATGAAACCCAGAAGACCAAGAACCATTAAGTAAATTAAAATAGAAAGTTTGGCCATAAACAAAATTAGAATATTATACTTAAGTCTTCAGTTATTTTTTTCTGATTCTGCCATGGAGAAAATTATTGTGGAAGAAGCTGCTTTGAGCATTTCGTCTTTAAACTCCTGGCTCTTGTTCTTTGGAGTTACAAAGCTGAGAAGGTCAACAGCTGTGGCCACACCAAATATCATCTGTTTCATGAAGGAACTGCCATCTGCATTGTCTGGAAAGTCAAAGAAAATAAGGAAGATTACGTATTGCTGATGTTCACAAATTAGAATGGAAGGAAAACTACAATGACATGTTATCTGTATTTAAGAACGTTAAAACAGCCATCTTAGATTTGACAAAAGACTTTACTTAGATGTTGTACTTTACTTTTCTGTTGTACAGTAGCTAATACAAGTTGGACATGAGTAAAGTACGCTCAGCTACTGGAGGTAATGTATAGCCATCCTCTATGAAATTTGATGTACAAATGTTCAACCATGTACATTCATTACTGTATCTTGTGGTAGCAAATTCATAGTTTATGATATGCTGTGTGAAAATGTGTTTCCTTTTATCTCTCCTGAATCTCCTACCAATCTCTGAGAGATGGTGAAACCTTTTTCTCTGTCCACTTTTCCCACGCATGCACAATTTTGAACACCTCTTTCATGAGGCAGAAGGGCCTGCTTGCTCCTTTCTTGGTTACACAGTCCACCTCTGCTCCGATTGCCCATGCTTGCCTCAATGTTGCATTCAAAGATACCACTGTCACATTATGTTTATTGCCATATTTTAGAAACAACTTACATTGTTCCAGCTCATGCACAACAATGGCAAAGTGATCATTTTCCAGGATTTGTGAAAGTTTTCCAAGGGTATCATCTAGGTTGATCTGTAGAGAAAAGACGCACGACGCATTTCAAACTAGCTGTATGCAGCCCTACATGGAAGAAGAAAGGTATGAACGGGATGTTGCATGTCAAGGACTTGCCTGCCCCATGGATTTCTTCAGGGAGAGCAGTTGTGCAAGGCAGCCTCAGCATGGGGGCCCTGGCTCACACGGAACCGTGGCAGCTCAGTTGTCAGGGCTGAGCCGGTTTGACAAAACCAGCATGCCCAGAAAGTGTTCTACTGTAATCTCTAAACTTGCATACCCTGACTGTGATTGTACATTTTAAGATAAATGCTGGAAGGATTCTTTTCAATACATCCAAATCAAAATAAGAGACTCTTGAGAGAAGAAAAAAATGTTTCCAAAACACACTGGGCAAAATAATCATGCTTTTCTTCAGGCACCTGAGGATTTCTTTCTTTTTTGTTCAGCAACATTTCCAGGCCTCCCCTTCCCTTTGTTTTCTGGCCTCAGAAGAACAGTCTCTTCTGATCTACTCAGCATAATCCCTTTTGTATCCTGCTGTGCGCACAAAGCCCACAAATCACAACTGTGTTTGGCTATAAACTCAAATATTCAACTGTGCTTATACACAGTTCCTCCATGTTTCTACATGGCACACAGCAGTCATGCATATAATCATGACATGCAAGGAAACACTGCTTCTCTGAGTGCACTTCTAGATAAGGCTTGCATCATGCAATTGCCCCACCAGTGCTGTTTTCGCCCTTTCTTCTCCCCCCCTTGCCTCTTTGCCTCCTTTCCCTCAGCTCCTGCCTTGTTCCCTGTATCCCCACAGCACTGGCTTTTCGGGACGTAGTTTTGCAGATCTGCCAATCACCTTGGAGAACTGCTGGTAGGTGATCTTCATGACTGGGTCTGAGAACTGGGCACTTCCTGCCAGGATTGAAGAGAGGATGTTGCTGAGAGTTACCATTCCCAAGATGAGGCTTTGAGAAAACAGATTTTTGCAGTTAAGGCTTTGGCTTGAAGGTGCTTCCAGAGGCTATTTTTATTGGGCAACTGCCCTGCCTCATCCACGGAATGTTATGGCAGGGCAAGTGGAGAATCGGGTATCGTCACCTTCAGTTTGCAGCCATTCCATGTTTCCCCCCTGCTTTTGGTGACTTTTGCTGCAGGCTATCCATGTCGAAAGGAAAAACAGAATAGCTGTGCTATGACTTTGGGTACTAGCACTGGAAACCCACCATCTGGAAGCACCCTTAGAAAATGTGGAACTAACTCCATGGCAATTTAATACCCAGGAGCAGGTACAGTGAAGGCATCTGGAGTAATGAGTCCCCAGTTGTGCCTCCAGCTAATAGGCCAGGTTGCCACCTTTTAAATTAGATTGCTTTGTATCCTTCACATTAGAACTTGGCATACAGATGTTTTTTCATCACATGAAGCCTTTCCGATCATGGATGCCCATGCTGCCTGGGGATAATGGAATTTGCAGTCCAATACATCTAGATGGTACTAGTCAAAAGAAGGCTTGCATAAGAAAACATGTTCTGTCCCTTTTCTGACTTTTGACAGCTTAAGCAAAGGCACTTTTATTTGGTTGCAGTCTGTCAGCCTTTTCCAGTATGATGCCATATCCTATTCTTCCATTCCATTCCATTCCATTCCATTCCATTCCATTCCATTTTCTGTTCTGTTCTGTTCTGTTCTGTTCTGTTCTGTTCTGTTCTGTTTTGCAGGGGGGAGCTACAACTCCCACAATAATGTCTGCATCTGACAAGAACCTGTCCAAACACCAAGTCAGCTCTTGGGTACCAGGCTGGGGAAGGCTTCAGTATGCAAGTTTTGTGGATGCCCTTCCTCCACTCCTCTGTTCAGGGTGATGCACATGCTTGTGTACATCCATTCAAAGACACACAGATGGTTATATCCAGTATTGCACAAAGTGGAAGAATTCCTAGAGTTGGCATTGTTCTCCTCACAGTTGCAAACTGCTAACAGAACAGCTTGTGCAAGGAACATTTAGCCTAAAGAAGCCATAATGGGTTGGGAAACACCTTGTGAAGCATCTCATCTCATACCTGCAGAATAGCTCACAAAAGAAAAGACAAAGTATTGGATTTGCCATTTGCACAAGGGAGGAAGCAGGGTCTCTGCGGGCAGGAAATGCTTTGGCTGGCAAAATGACACCACTGGATACTACCAGAAGGAATCAGCCTTGTGTAGCACAAGCACAGTTGCTGCAGCAGTAGGTGATGACAGCAGAACGGAGCGGGGATGGTGCAATTTGCCCTCTGAGTCATTTGCCCAAGCCTGCCCATATACTGGCTCACATGGGCAGGCAGAAGCAGGGGGTAGGGTTGTTGAGTCTAAGGGAATTCTCCGTACACTGACACTAAGCCAGTGACAACCTGGTTATTTCAAGTATTTATTTAAAGATCTCACTAATTCTACAGATAGTAACCTATTGCGCTTTACATCTGTAGAGTTGTGCAATCCTCTGGAAGACTACGGGTTGTTAAAACAAGCACTCCACCAGCAAAAGTGTTACCCTGATTCAGCAACAACTGGTGCCTGGTCATATCTCTTTTCACGGAGGATTTCAATTGCTTTTTGACAGTTCACATCTGGGAGAAGAGTCAGAGGAGCTAAGAGGTTCAGCTTCTGCACCTTGATATTCCACCACCTGTGAGATAAAAAGAGGAGCAAGTGTTACAAACTCCCAGAGATCAGCTTCTGCTTTGAGTTCTACAAATGTTATACTACCCACACAAAGCAAAAGTAGACAAGGATACAGGGCAAACTTGTATTCCACTTATTTTCGTTTATTATATTTCTAAACCACTGAATAGCCAGAGCTCTCTCAACAAGAAAATCAACAATAAAACCCATATTAAAAACAGTCAGGCATTAAAACATTGGGAAAATAAAAAGGGTTTAGCCTGGTGCTGAAAAGAATAAAGTGACAGCACCAGGTGAACCTCTCTGGGGAGCGTATTCCACAACCGGGGTGCCACTGCAGAGAAGGCCCTTCTCCGGGTAGTTACCCTCCTAATCTCCTTCAAGGAGGACCCCCGGAGAAGGACCTGCAACCCAGGTCTTAAGGGACAGGCAGGCAGGCACATAGGGAAGGAGACGGTCCTTCAGGGAACCAGGCCCTAAGCCAACATAAAACAAAATTATATATATATATATATATATATATATATATATATATATATATATAATAGAAATGAATATAAATATACAATATATTTAGATTATAACAGGCTAACAATATAAAAATCAACAATTCAAATCCCAGGACCAAAATCCTTATCATGTGCTGTCAAATGCTTGAGAGTGGAGGAAAGACTCTACCTGGTTAAACAAATATGGCAAGGGTGTTATCAGGGAGGCCTCACTGAGAATAGCCTCCGGAGACTACCGCCAAGAAAGGCCTCTTCCTTACTGCCCTCCTCTGAATTTCCCACAAAGCAGAAGTCATATAAGAGCAAAAGTACCTAAGGGATTTGTTCTTGGTCCAACAAATCATTTAAATTAATTCCTACACTGCCTTTCAAACATAGGCTAATTTACAAGGATATTATACTAGGACAAAAATATTAACCCAAATGTCATATTTCTGTCTCTGTCATCTCTTTCCTCTCCAGTTGTTACCCTTATTGTCTGTTTTCATGTCCTTTGTGTGCATTTGTGTTCCTTTCAGTTCTGTTGTTCGGGCAAGATTACCAGTTCCTAGAAGAAGCTGTCTTTTCTCTGCTAGCTTCCTTGACACTGCTCATTAATCATGCTGGTGCCTTCTTAGACTTGGTCTTACCTTTCCTTTTCTACAGTATATAATAGTTGTATTATTATTATTATTATTATTATTATTATTATTATTATTATTAATCTGTCCTCCACCAGCAATATTCCATTGTGGCATACACAACATCAAAAGTAGACAACAATCCTATGTTAAACCAAACAATTACACAATAAACAGCAAATTACATTCTAAGTGTGTTTTGACTGTTGTGGTTTTAAGGTTTCTCCAAGCATTTTGGAGAGATTTAATCCTCTTGATTTCCCCCCTTTTTACCTCTAACCTCATTTTAGAGAAGTGCCTCTAAGCCTTACCAAGGGTAATGTTCTTGAACATCCTTTAGAAATCCACTCTTGACCATCCATTTGTCATTTAAAAACTTTGACCTGGAGAGAAGTAAAACAAAAAACAAAGAAGTAAAAAACAAAACAAAACCCCACACCAAGATATAGTGTCAACTTGTTGTTTCATTCCAGTGCACCTTGATACATTTTCTGACCTTTCAGTCATCCACAGTCTTTCATAATAATTGTTGATGGAAAAGATAGCAGAGACAGAACAGTTCAAAAGGAGGAAACTGAGTCATTGCTTACCAAGAGGTTGGCAGAAAAGCTGGAAAGAAAAAAGCAATACATTGTGTTTGTTACCAAGAAGAAAATTGTGTTTAAAGGCAGAGTTCTGGTATATCCAGTGGGACGTTCTCCTCTATGTGACTGGGTCTGGATGGTCAGCTGAACTGCCAACAGCAGAAATACAAAAACTATAGACTTGGCTCTTGTGTTTAAATCATCAAAAAAGAACTTGGAGTAACGTCTAACACCAGGCAAAAGAACGCGATCTTTTAATATTTTTATAATTTAAATACTGATATTATTAATACTGTGGTCTTTGCTTTTATGGCAGCTGGGATTTATTTTAAAAGAACCCTTTTAAATGTGCTAGACTGGGCAACATACAAGTGAACCACAGAATCCATAAAATATGGTCAGGATGTATACTAACCCTCCCTCCCGCCCACCCCTAAATAATACAGAACCTAAAACCAGGACGCAGCAGATAATCTGACTGCACAGAGAGAAGTATCCAAAGAATACACTGTTGAAGAATGGAGATGGTGCAGGCCAAAGGACTTTCTGCTTCTCTGCAGACGGGATGGGAGCAGAGGTGACAAGAAAGGGGAAAGGGCAACAGTGAAAGAGGCATTTGCATTTGGGGGAACTCCGGATGCTTGCAAAAACAGCAAGGAAAGCACAGCAGATTTTGCAACCAAAAGAAAAGGAGCTGAGGGAGGGAGAGCCAGGATGCAAATCCCTTTCCTTACACTGCTTCTCCCATTTGCTATGGTCAATATGGCAATGAAACATACATAAAACATTTGCGTAGGGATCCCCATTTGAGAGTGTTCAGATATGAAACCATGAAGTTTAGGAAGCATATGATTTTAAATGTATTACTTGGGATGCTTGGGGCAGTGGTGGCAGGTGGAGAAACAGGGAGTTAGCCAGGGGCAGATGCTAAGCCTGTTCTGAAATGTGAACCTCCGCAAGTTGCCTTGCATTGGGCATACCACATTAACATTATAATCCTATGCATGTGTATTCATAAATAAGTCCCACTTATTTATTGACCTCCATGGTCAATGGAGTTTACTTTCTACTCAGAGTCGTCTTAACGCATGGGCCTGATGGGCACTTGCCCGTGGGCCCCATACTAATCTGTGTATGTTAACCCTTGGAAAATTGGAAAACTTCCAAAATTAACAGGAGTTGTAGTTGTCGTATGCGCCCCAGGACACTGCTTTGCCCGGGGCCCATCATGCTGTTCAGACGGCCCTGTTTCTACTAAGTGTACTTAGCATTGCTACTGAGGTCTCATTCAATAACAGGGAAAGGGAGACTGTAAGCTGCTTGCTTGCTTGCTTCAAGAACCACAAAGTGGTCTCTGCACTGCTCCGCAGAATCTCCTGACTAGCTTGTCCTATTTGCTCTAACCTAGAAAGTGACCACCAGCAAGCTGGAGTAAATTTAACTGCCAGTCTGCATGGATCCTGTACATGAATGGGGGGAGTGGGGGGGGGCAGGGAGTGTGTGTGTGTGTGGGGGGTGCTGATTTGTCCATCACCTTTGTCAATACGTTTGGGGCCACCCTTGCCCTAAGACTAATTCTCACTCTGAGTGCTATAAAACTTCTGCACCAGTTCCCATATTATATTGTTATTCTTTTGCATGTATCTAATTGCAACTGATTTTAATCTGGATTCCTTCAACCGAATTGTGAGTCTAGGATATCAGTAGTATTAGATCCTCATAGGAGGGTCGCCCATGGGTAAGTACAATGTGTCTGCTTCACTTTCACGCACAGCTGAATGGGCACCCACAGAAAGGAGCAAAAAGAAAAGCAGCACTCGCTTACATGTAGTTTCTCACAGAGTCGGGTAAAAGGACAACGCAGCGTTGACCCTCTTTTAACTGCTTGGCAACTTTCACAGCTGCAGCCATTGCACTTCCCGAACTACCTCCTGCCACACAAAGAGCGAAGACACTTTAGTTGAAACGCAATAAAACAAGGACCTAGGAGGTAAGAGTCGAACGTTGGATGGATATATGGAAAGGGGAACTTGGCCATCGTGCTGAATCCTCCTTAACCCCAGCCAAATTTTATATGTGGTTCTGCACCCCTGGAGGCAGGTCTGGGCCATCCCATCTAGTCTGACCCTTATTGAGCCTCTTAGATGATCATCCAAACATTGATAGAGCCATTACATGTTTAATATAACGGCTCTCTGAATGAGGGTGTTTCTGTTGTGACAGGATATTCCTGCACAGAGAGTGAAACCACTGGAAAATTGCTGGGGCAGCTAGTCAAACACACACACGTGCATTGCTCTATAAAGAGGCACGTGCAGAAATCATTTGAAGCCTTCATGAGAATGGAGAAACACCTTATTTCTCCCCATCCCATCTAATGTGTCCATTACCATTCTGACTAGAACGTGGTGCACGATTGCACGAGGCCCAGATAGCTCTTTTGGATGATACGTGTGACATCTTTTCCTTCCAAGTCACGTAAGAGCCACCCCCATGCACACTGGGGAAGGTCACAGATGGTCACACTTACATGGGTTTCGGATGAGTTATGTGTGGGCTCGGCTTGTGGCCATGGCACACGTGCAGCATTCAAGAGACGCCTGAGGATCTTGCACAACCACCTGCCGTGCTGTGCTCAGAAGAGCAATGGAGCTGTTGGATGGGCTGGATGGGGAGAGCATGCTGCTGCTCATGCCTGTGCACTGGAAAAGTGTGATCTGTGCAGCAGAAACACCTAAGAAAATACTTCTGGGCTTTATGCGGCAAATGCATAGGGCAGTACCTTACGCGGCTGGCAGACTGCCCCACCGGCACAAAGGGAAGCTAATGCTTCTTCACGCCAGGTGAATGGAGCTTATAGAAGGAACTCTGCTGACCTGTGGCAGCCCAGAAATATTTCTACTAGTTTTCACCAGATCAGGGTTGCTTTAGGAGGCATTAAGTTGCAATGGATCCCACTTGTGCAACAGAATGAGTGACAGTGCAGCACCGGTTTTGAAGAATGTCTACGGTTAATGCTTGAATGCTTATTGCATGGAAACCAGTATTGTGTGGTTACACCAGACCAGGAACTGGTTCTTGGTTTATCTTTATGTTCAGGATCTAAGCTATGTTTTCCCAGAAGTCATTTGTCATTTGTCCAAGGTATGTTAAAATTAAATGAGCTTCAGCAACGCTTACCACAAAGCAAGCCTTCCTCGCGAATCAGTCTACGAGCCATAAGAAAGGAATCTGTGTCATTGCTCTTGCTCCACTCATCTACCACCTAAAAAGGAAACAAAAGAGTTTCGAGCAGAGCCAAGCCAATACATTCCACTGCCCAAGACAAGGTGCCTTTCCCATTCCATGTTCAGAAGCCAGCTGGACTGGCAGCTGAATGTCACTCCAAGACTGGTGATGGGAGAGCTTCCTCCACCACACCTGAGAGCAGCAGGCTGCCACCAGCACTGTTACCTGAATCAGTCGCTTCACTCTTCCCAGTGGGAGGACCAGCCCTGACTTCAGGTGCTCTCAGGTTTGGCACCCTAATACATGTGGCTCTAGAGGCAGATCCTTCAGAGTTGCAAGTATTTTTGCTTATAAAAATGCAACCTTAATTTAGTAATTTTGGTTTTCTAACACATTGCCGATACCCATATTGAGCTTACCAACAGTGCAACAGACAAGATATAAGCACATTACTTAATCCACCAATTAGACTCTTAGCTGTAATAAACAAGGTGTTGGTTTGTGTGTTGTTTTGAAACCTACAAAACTTTCATCACCAGAGGGACAAAAGAAATATATGCAAAAATTATGGGACATGATGCCTTTCTCACACCACCGTCAGTGAGACTGTGATTTGATGCTCATACACATGGGAGTAAGTCACTGGAACTCAAGAAGAGCCCTCCAGATCAAGCCAAGGATCCACCTAGTCCTGGGGACATTCACACCAAGGCCTGCCAGATGCCTTGGGAGGCCCCCATGTGGGACGGAAATGCAAGAGCGCCCTCCTGGCCACGTTCCCAGGCAACTGGCATCCAGAGGCGTACTGCCTCTGGAAGTGGCAGGAACTTGGCATGGTCTACTTCCAAGTACACATGGACTGGATTGGGCTGCTAAAAAGCTATTGTCTGTCTCCAGTCAGAAAGGGCTTTTCTAAGTGTGGCTTTTAACGCACAATCGTATCATGGCTTCTGTTTCTGGGATTCTGTGGGATTAAGGTCAGAACCTGTACACACCTTTTTCCTTCTCTGCCTTTTTATATGTTCTGCTACAGAACGTCAAGGTAGTGGCACTGTAGAGTGGAGTTGTGCCACTACTCTAGTGAGTCCTTCTGCTGTTCCCCAAACTGCTGGACTTTCCTCAATTAAAACAAAACACAAAATTGCTTGGAAAGTACAGGAGCAGACTTAGAGGCACTTTAGTCATCCCAGTGTCATCTAAGGCACCTGCAGCTACCACAAGCGAGGATCTTGAGTGCACAATAAAAGCCTTGTGTAGAAAGGATCAGAGTCTGGTTGCAGAAGTGGTAGCATGCCACTTTGATCTGATCTGATTTGATCACAAAACACAATATGCTGTTTTTCTTGAACTTCTGCTATAAAAGGTCTTTCTTCAACGAGATGCTGCAGCTGCCTTCTAAGTCTCTCCTCTAATTAGGATTTCTAACTGCGCATCTAAAGACACATAAATAGCATCATAGTGTCATGGCACCATACCAATTTACATTCACTGAAGCATAATGTGTAGTAATGTTCAGTCACTTTCGGCAATGTCAATCAAATGCTATGCGGAGCCTGAGGCTGAGTGTTCCCAAGTTCAAGTAGAAACTATCCTGAATGTTTACATCTAGATTCACATTACATTCTTGTGCCTCCCTCGTCTGTTGCCTTTGGCACATCACCACTTACAGATCTGTCCAGGACTGTTGGGATAAAGTCGTGACCAATCCCTTCTACCTCCATTGTTGTTTCATCTGCTGAAATGGTGTTCAGGGAACTGGGCAGTGCAACAATGGAGCCATCTGGATCTACTCCAACGATCTGTGAAGGGAAATCAACGAGTCAGTCGAGATTTTAAAAGAAGAAGGGCAAAGTGCTGAACAGTGGATCAGCGTCATTTCATGTGTTATCCTTGTTTCAAGCTACGTGAAGATAAAAGAGGCTTTACAGGGAAAAAATAGTCTTGAGCCCCCTAAGGTTTAGTACGTCAGGAAATTTTCTTTAAATGAAATAGAGCACTGCAGATTTATGGTGCTTTTGCAATAATCTATTCATCTAAAAATAGAAAAGTTTATTAAATGTTATAGGGACACAAATTGTGATTCTGAAGAAATCTGCAAGGAATTCCAAAGAGTCTGAATTTCTGTGGATCTGATTTCCAGATCCTGCAACAATTCTGGCTTTTCTCAAGACATGTGGATTCTGAACACCTGAGAACCATTACTGGAGTTCAATGGGAGACTCAGAGGAAAGGGTACAGCAAGGTAGGGCAGCTGGAGGGGAGTGCAAAGTTAAATGAGTGAGACTGGAGTGTGTACTGGTGCATGTGTGGGTGTGTGAAAGAGAAATGACTGGGCGATGGATGTGCGTGCTTGTTCATGTATCAGTGTAAGGGATCTGAATGAGTGAAGAGATGGATGGGACATTGGGGTTGTGCATCTGAGAAGGAATTAATGGATGCTGAAAGGCCATCTATCAGGGATGCTGTAGCTGTACCCTGCAGGAGGAGCAGTGAGTATGACCAGAGGATCTCCACGGTCCCTTGCAATGCTGTGATTCTAAGGCTTTCACATACTTTGCATCCAGGACATTTCTCCTTCAGCTTTCTTGCCATTCCAGTGATGGTACCTCCTGTGCCAGCTCCGGCCACAAACATATCAACTTTGCCTACAGTTAAGAAAGTGGGAAGCAGACAAAGAAGGTCAGGCTATGTACTCCTCTAAATGCCAAAAAAGTCTCTTTCTATCCCTATAAAACAATAGTTATGGTCTCTTGATTGCAAGATCAGTATATGTGATCGGATGTAAGCACCGCCCTTTGGGATGCTAGTATCTTAACCAGCCTCAGCTGTACATTAAATGCAACCTGCCAGTCTGTGTCCCCTTGTTGACAGGGCCAATTCTTCACATTTCACATATTTTTATGCAGTAGAAATGGGTGGAACACCATGGTACCAGCCTGAACTGGGACTGTGCATGCTTACACTGGAGTAAAGAAACCTATCAGACACAGCTCCACTCTGCAGATGTACAAGAATGTTTAGGGTAGTCCTTAGACTGGGAGACTTTGGGAGCTCTTTCTTTTAAAGTTTGCTTTCTTGCTTTCTTGTGATCTATCATAAGGGAATAGGGAGGGTGAATTACTGTATGCAATTTGCTTTCCCTATTCACAGTAATAATTCACCAATTACAACTGGGATTAGGGGGAAGGAGCTACAAAGACAGCAACAAGCCATGTGGGCTAGATAATTAGTTATAGCCCAGCTGGGGCTGGGAAAGGGAGAACTTTGCTTAGCCTGGGGCTAACTTCCACTGCAGGGGGTTCTGGGGGAAGGGGAAGCAATGGGGATGGGGCAAAAATGTGATTCCAAAAATGCAATCCCGCACCAGTACATTTTGTCTCTAAGGTCTTACTGCCACTAACTAAGCCTGAGGGAAAGCTTTTCAACCTTTTAGAATGCAGTGAAAACTGCACAAGAGCTGGGGAACCACCGGAGACTGCAGGAAAGGAGCGGGACCAAGCTGTACTGGCAAGCGGTTTAAGCGGCTATGGGGCTACCACAGCAACCCTGACACTGAGCATTTTTCTATATGAAGCTTTTAACTGACCAATTTTTCATGGCTTCTGCATTCAGATTCTTTGTGGGATTATGTCTTGATCCTCCACACAGTGTTTTTTCCTCTCCTGCTTTTCTATAGGTTCTGCTACATAACCTCCAGGTGCTGGTATGGAATAGCAGAATTGTGTATTACACCAGCATTTTATTGCACCATTCCCCAAAAGGCCAGACTTTTCCCGATTGAAAAGCAACCGAGAGGCCCTGGAGGATGATGGCACCGTCTAACGCACCCCAGAGTGAGGAATCTCGAGGACTCAAGAAAGGATTCATGTAGGAAAGCCCTCCACGCGTCTGCAATAAAATCATGGGATGTGTGATTCAGTAGTGGCAACTGGCTACAGTTATGAGGCAAATCACAGTTTCTGTAGGCATTCTTGTAAAGCTAGGTGACCTGACGAGCACGGCTACCTCCAAAAAGAATAAGCAATAATAAAATAAATAGTGTTGAAAAGGTTGTCATGCATGATACCGTCGCATTGCTCCAGAATCTCTTCTGCCGTGGTGTCGTAGTGTGCCAGTGGGTTGCCCGGATTTCGATACTATTGTTGCAAAGGAAGAGAAACAAGGGAACATTTCAAAAGGGTGGGACCAAATGCACTTCTACAGAACTGGCTGAGGGATGCTGGGCGTTGCATCCAGCACCTCTAGCAGGTACCACATGGGGTAGGCCACTATGGAGAGCAGTCTGATGAAAAAGAAGATGGACAAAGTTTCTGGTCCAAACCTCCTGCCTCATGCAGCAACCACCAGATGCTGACAAAGCTCAGAAGCAAAGATAAAAGAAGGTGCAGCATTGCTAAAGGTTCGGGTGACTTATGGTGCTGTAAGGGCCTTTCATCAGTTTTGGCCCCTGTGCTACCTCTAACCCAGATAAAGATAACTTGGCCACTGCTTCCCACGCTCTAGTAACCCCCTGTTTGAGCTGCTGCGATGAGTCTGCAAGGTGGGGCTGCCTTTGAAAGTGGCAAGGACCCTTCCGTTAGTCTGTGAGATGACTATCTGGAGCTTGGAATTCAATCCTCTTATGCCGGTGCTTTGACAGTTGCACTGCCCCCCAAATATGCTTGCAGATCCAATTCAAAAAGCTGCTTTCAACCTTTACAGCACTAAGCCAATCCTATACATGCCTGCTCAGAAATAAGCCCCACTGAGTCCAATGGGACTGATTCCTGTGTGTATAGGTATGCAGCATAAATGGCTCAAAGATCACATTATCTTGCATAAAGGTGAAGGTGAAGGTAAAGGTAATGGTTTCCCCTTGACGTTACGTCCAGTCATGCCTGACTCTAGGGGGCGGTGCTCATCTCCGTTTCCTAGCCGAGGGAGCCAGCGTTTGTCCGCAGACAGTCTCCGTGGTCATGTGGCCGGCATGACTAAACACCAAAGTGCACGGAACGCTATTACCTGCCCACCGAAGTGGTACCTTTTTATCTACTTGCATTTGCATGCTTTCAAACTGCAAGGTTGGCAGGAGCTGGGACGGAGCAACGGGAACTCACCCCGTTGTGCAGATTCAAACTGGCGACCTTTCCATTAACCAGCCCAGCAGCACAGCGGTTTAAATCACTGCGCCACCTGCAGTCCCTTGCATATGCCTAGCCTAATTTTAAGATTCTGTTATACACATCCACATATCCTCTAGCTGGCTAGGGGGCCGGGGGTAGGACTGCTCTGCCCAGCATCACATATTTGGGCAGACCCTATGTGGGGTGACAGAGCCGAGCTGCAGGAAGCCATGCGCTGGTCACCTCTCCTTTGGGTTACTGCAACGTGCTATACATGGGGCTGCCTTTGGAAATGGTCTGGAACTAATCCAAAATAGGCTGTTAGTGGGGATTGGCTTTCGAGACCATATTTAACTAGTTAACTTTTTAATATTAGTTTTTATACTGTATTTTTGTACTACTGCTATACCTCTGTACCAACTTTATTGCAATTGCTACAGTTTTATTGCTTTATTCTTTTATATATTATTTTCTTTGTTTATATGTTTTTAACTTTTGTGAATTGCCCGGAGGACCCTTGGGCTATTGGGCAGTATAAAAATGAAATCAATCAATCAATCAATCAATATTTTTGAATCTCAGTATAAACCAACCAGAGGACTTAAAATTGAACTCCTCCAGCACCAGTACTAAAATAAGGATCTCTACAAGAAATCAGCTTACCTGATCCAAAATATGTGAGTTTGGGATTTCATTTTTCAGTTTCCATGCAACACGGACATTGGATTCTGGGGCATCATACCTTGTGCATGGAGTTCTTACAATCTCTGCCCCCAGGGCTTTCAGGATATCTACCTGGACAAAGAAAAGCAGACTGCAAATTAGCTTTCTGCACTGTGCTATTTCCAGCCTCTAGTTCTGTTAAAAATCTACATATATGAAAAAGAAAGGAACGGCTCCACTAACAATTTTAACAGTGAGAAGGACTTGGAAGGGAATAGCTGATCAGCTGCAGTTTGATCCGTATTCTTAAGTTAAATTAACTATATAGGGCAATCCAATTGTGAAAACAGAGATACAACCTTTCATGTGGAAGAGTTGAACTGATTACGGAATTTATACTTTAGACAAGCTAATAGGACTGGACAATGCATTTTGACTATCTTAATCTTCCAGATCATTTATCATGTACTGTTAGCCAGTCTTTGATGGATACAGGCCATCAGCAATGAGTATGTCAGCATTTCCTGCACTGCTGGAGGAATTAACTGGTTTCTTACGGAATGCTTGGTCTGCAAGCAGCTGCTTATAAAGTCTTACAAGTAAAGACTTATAGTAAAGTAGAGGTTGGTATATAGTAAAGTAGAGGTTGAGAAGGTAAGAGACAAATGGAATGAGGAACTGGAATGCTCTGTATGAAATAATTAATGCAGCATTGCCTTAGCTTTCATATGTACTATTTCTGCAACCTTAAAACTGAGAATGGGTCAACCTAGAGGGGTATTTTCCATGCACTGGACCTCACAGAGGCTTGGCAAGAAGACGCTGCTACTTCAGTGAGATGCTGGTGGTGCAGCAAGGACAATGCTGTACACGTCCCTGTCAAAACACACTCAGCCCGGTCAGAATCCCTTTTTGAAAGGCAGCTTTTTGATGGCTGTCAAGACAAAGTAAGGTAGATAAGGCTGTATTTGGAGCCTCTTTAGCTCCATGTCCAGCATTTATACCTGCTGCACTTTGATGTCAGTTATGCCCCAGGACCCAGCCCTGGTGAGGCTCCCCATCTTTGCACTTGCAGAAGAGCAGAAATCCACAGTTGCACAAATACAGCTTTAAAAAGAATTTAAACTATGAAAACATTTGAGCACCCTGTGGGTGTAATTTTTAAAGGGACCACTGACTGCTCCCCTAATGTTCCCCCTCGGCAGCATGAAGGGGGCTCACTGGCTGTCAAACAAAGATTGCCATCTCTGCCCTCAAAAGGATCAAGTGGGGAGAAGTTGTGGTCAGCAGAATTGCCTTGTGGTCACAGCAGGAGACACCTAGAGAAAGACACGTGCCCCAAAGCATCACCAGGGCACTTCTAGGGCAGCTGGCACTGTAAGTGGCCTGGGCCAACGTGGCAAGAGCAGCAAGGGGGTTTCGCCCCTCTTGTAAAGTGGCTCACTCATTGCTTTCCTTCAACCACAATAGGGGTGTTCACCCACGTTTTGATGACACACCAACCCATTGTGGGTGAAACAACCCCTGGAAGGAGCCATAGATTCTCAGGAGACTATGAGCAACCTGCTCTGAGGGAAACAGTCCGGCTTTGCACACCATGGCAACCCACAGTGGCACGTCACTCATGATGCGTCATCTTGTTCTCTGAACTGCACTTTGCTCCCTTGGATAGCTGAAATCTGCAGGGCATGGCAACATATATCGGACTGCTGTGTGTGCACACTAGCACCCCTCTAAAAGACCAAGAAAAATATACATTAAAAACAAAAATACATCTGTACACATTACTGGGGCTGAAAGAAATGATTAACCATGCCCCCAGTTGTGCATTTTTGAGAAAAAAAGAAAATGAGCCCTAAAATAAATAAAAAAGCACAAGCCTGGTAGCAAACAAAAAGGGGTATCAATTGAAGCAGGGACAGGGAGACTGGATGGGCTCGGCCCTGAGGAATGCCAAGATCCTAACCAGAGCACTGAGGGTGAAAGAGGGGAAGAACAACCCACAGCAAGCCCAGTCGTCGGTCAGGCACGCTATGAGTTGCTCTGTGAACAACCAGCCTGCCATGGCTTATTGCCAAGGCAGCTCTGTGCATTAGCAGAACACAGTCACTATCTCAGCACCGGATGATGGGCTTAATCGACAGCACTGCTGCTAAGCTGGAAGCTGTTACTGCCCTGTGCCTCACAGTTGGTTGCCCTGATTTGAGAAGTGTTTCGGGTGACTCTAAAAATGCAAGAGGGCTCTTTCTGAAGAAATTGCTCAAAAGGATACTGCTCATTTCTAAAGTCTCATTTTATGAAAAGCAAACATGAACCCTGAGTCCTGCCATCCCGTCCGTGCAAGGAAGTTCTAGCTCCAAAAGATCACAGATAAGCCCCAGTTGCCATGCCGACTCATCTCTCCAGGGAAGCAGAAAGATTCCGGGATAGCTCAAAACAGACCTGATAAAGTTTTAAATCATGACCTTGTTCTGCCTCATTCACAGAATTGTGCATAAGGTCGGAATGGCACCAGCTTCCACCCACGGCCTGGCTGGCCATTAGCACTAAAGCCCCTCATTCAGGAAGTGCCCTTCAGCTCTGGCTGCGCCCTCCGTGCCAAGCCAGCCAGCCGGGGCTCACCTTCTCCATGCTCATTTTCTCCGGCATGACAATGATGCAGCGGTAGCCCTTCACAGCAGCAACCAGGGCCAGGCCGATCCCTGCGGAGTAAGTGGGAAAGAAGTAAGACAAATAGGAATTTGAGGAGCAAAGCAAGATGCCCAACTGGCCTCTCTCACCTGTTTCTTAATGCAGCAGCTGTTGAGGCTTTGAGACAAAAAAAAAAAAAAATCAACAGATTATTCTTAGGTTTGCCATCTCTGATATTCATGGCACATCCCCAAAAAACAAACAGAAACCAAGGAGGTAAGGCCTCCTCACCTAACCCCAGCATGAAAGCAGACATTTCCTTCCTGGTGATGCCTTGTAGGGGCTCCCTGAAGAAGCTAAATGAATATTTCTTGAATCCCCCCAAATGTTCTCAATTATTTGCAAATATCTTTTTAATGCATCCCTTTCTGCAGGTCACCACAGTGACGTGTGGGTGGCAGTGGGGACCTTGGGGGAGCTAAAGGGTGGGGGTGCCTGCTGACAAAGCCCAGCAGGGACCCACACTATCCACAGTCTCCCCAAGGGGGCAGGTAAGTAGATTCCCCCCATTACCCTTTTGACGCATTTGCTGCCTGCCAGACTGAACCCTTGGATGCTTCAAAAGCCTAGAAAGATTGCTGCCTGGGAAAGGGTGGCCACAACCCCACAACACCTACGCAGGTGATTTTCAGAGCAAGGTTCCTGAAAATGTTGGGGCTGCCAACTAATTAGAGTAAAATAATAATGACGATGGTAGTAAAAATAAACTGAGAAGCCTTTCCAAGGTACTGCTGGTGCACTTCAGAGGGACTGCTATATGACAGGTAAATTAGGATTGTGGAAAGTCAGCTTGACAAGCAGCTTTCATGATCTACAATAGAATAGAATAGAGTAGAATAGAATAGCCCTTCATAATGCATGACTGGCTGGGCTTGCAGCATACAAACAACAACCAAAGCACTGTAAGTTGGAGGCATAGAAATCATTCCGTTATAATTTTCAACACAACCAATTCCCTTTGCAAAGCACAGAGATGTCTGCAAGTTTTTGATCCAAATAAATGAGAACCCCTGAAAGGCATAAAACGGCAGTCAACTTTTACATGACCTGAGTGAAAAGTTGATAAGATCATAACGCATTGCTTTATGTTTAGAAAAAAGAGCAACCTGTTTCTAAAGGGCAAAGCAGAAATAGCATTAGCAATTGAGATGCCTAGAGAGTGCAAAAAGAAAATTGTGGCCAGTTTGTGTGTTTGCAGAACAAAACTGCACAGACGTAATCCATCGCTTCCAGTGACGAAGCTTGCAAAGTGTACCGGTGTCCTCAGATTTCATGAAGGATGAGTGACAAAGCCAGCTGTCTCTTCATTTAGGAGAGGCAGCTAAATGGGGGTTTAGCGTTAGGAGTCAGTGAAAAAGAGACATGAAGCACTGCTTGCCCTGCTGTGCAGAGCGATGCCTGAGCTGGACGTTCTGCAATTTGCAATGTGACTTTACAACAATTCAGATAGTTGAATTTGATCTAGAGCAAAAGAATGTTCAGAAATACAAAGAAGAGCAGTGGGGCAATGACCAGGAATGCTGCTGCTGGAGAAAAGCAAGCACAGCTGCTGTTTTGGTAACTGAGGCTGCAGAACACAGGGCCACAGAATGTGCTTTGCGCTCTCCCAAGCCTTTTCACAATGCTTTTATTCAGCATGCCTGGGAATAATACTGAGGATGCCTTTGACTCCCTGGGATGCCAACTGACTTTTCTCTGACTACTGATTGAAGCTCTTCTGGGACCTTCTCCAGGCAGCATATGGCGAGTCTTTATTCATAGCATATTTGCTTGTGAAGCTCCACACTTTCATGAGTAAACACAATGGGTTATACTGAAACCATTTCACTGAGTCAAAAACGTAACTACGGAAAACAGCTCTAATACTCTGGACCTTAAGCCTGCAGCCCTCTATCCACTCACAGGACCCAGTGGACTCACTGGAATGGAATTCTGTGTCTAAAACACTGCAGTGTAATCCAGAAAATATTCTGGATTCTACCCAGCAACTCAAGTTACTCTTCTGATGTGACGATTCAACTCACAGGCACAGCAGTCTGCATAAGCACATTTGTTTTGTGAATCCTTAATTTTTTAAAGCTGTTTTCTTAATTCTTGCTGTGCGTTTTTAGCACATGAACCCTGGCTTCTTAAATACACCCCCTTCCTAAATTTGCACTGAATCACAGGCATGCTCATATGGCACCGTAAAAGCTGAGGATGGAAATGTGTCTTGTCAATTTGTGACTGTTTAATGTTCTTCATGGGCTGTACGCTCCACTCACTAGCTCTGAACTAGACATCTTTCCTGCTCACAATAGCAACAAAGGGAGGGACAGGGAAGACAGCAAAGCCCAGGCCCCCATCAGCAATGCCATTCCCCTTCAAGAGAGCTCTCCCCATGCACTATGGAGGGACGGCCTACCACCACACTGGCACTGGTGCAGCGCTAAAATTAAAGTCGCGACGGGTCGGACACGGCTTCAGCAAAACAACAAACATTAAAGTCAAGGGTGATGTTGAAGGGCCTTTCCAAAGCAACTGCAGCCTTTTGGGCAGGGGTCTTGCATACCTGTGTTTCCTGATGTAGGCTCAATAAGTGTGTCTCCTGGTTTTAGAACACCAGCTTTTTCTGCATCTTCTATCATCCTTATGGCGATTCGATCCTTCACACTCCCACCAGCATTGAAATACTCACACTTGGCTACTGGAATATCAAATCAAGCCCAGATTAGAACTTAGAAGAAAGATTTCTACTATTGTTACCAAGTTTCCCGAGACTAAGGGCATGATCCCATGCATGTTTAGACATCTGTCAATAGGACTGAGCTAGATGGACCAAAGGTCTAACCCAGTATAAAATGGCTTTTATTTTGCAGAACTGGGTGTTTGTGCTTGCCCAGTAAGATACACATGATTTTTCCCAGTCCCAGACAAATAGCAGCAGTGGGGTGAGGGTTAGTGTGTGAATTTTAGACCAAAAATGGCATGGTCTTCCACAGCACTGCTCCTGTGGTCCAGTTCACCCCTCTAGTAATCAAGTAATCTAGTAATGTCTGTCCAGCAAAGGATGTAGGTTGCCCCGAAATTAAATAGACTTGTTACAGTGTGTGAGGAGAGGATGCTGCAAATTAAATATCTGAAAAGTTAGGGGATACTTTTGTAGAGAGGATATTATTATTATTATTATTATTATTATTATTATTATTATTATATTGTCTTACTGAGTTAGTATAGCAAGAGTGGGAGAAGAAGTAGCCACAGATGCAAAAAAAGGTTCTTTCTGCAAGGCTATCAAAAGAACAGTTCTGTCTCCTCTAAAATCCGTCAATTCTGTTGCACTTTCTCTTCTCATGGCTTTTGACCAGCATTCTGAATGCCAGCCTCCTGCATCCTCCAGATGTCATGGATAACCAGTGGCCATTTTGACTGGGAGAGAATAGGAGTGATGGTCCAGCACATCTAGAAGACACCGGATTGGAACAGTTCCTGTATGCAGTGTTGGTTGATAGTGCTTATGAACTCAAAGACATCCTGTACTCCTTTACTGTCACTGTAACTTCTGTAACACAGCATAGAAAACCTGACAGAAGAGAAGGGGCAAAAAGGTACGCACAGAGCTCACACTTCAGCCCATAGGCTTTGGCAATCTTGTTGACACGGATCATTGGTGTGTGTCCAATTTTCTGCAAAATATTTGACAGTATCTTTGGTTCTTTCTGTCTGCATTGGGAGGGAAAAGATCAAAAGATCTGATGAAATAACATTTATGATTAGCAGTGTCATCATAAAGCTGTGTACCTTACTTTTCCCTCCCAAAGGAAGTCTGAAGTGGCCAAAAATATCATGCAGAGATACTATTCTATCTAGAGTTATAGCAAGAATTAAAAAACCCAAAGAATTACCTGACTTTAAAACTGTTATAATGAACACAATAAACCTATAAACAAAGTTCCAGTTAAAGGCTTGAAAATACCAATTCAGTTAATAATCTAAAAATCACAAACAATATACCAGCACGTGGCACTGAGTAATATGTATCTGTTGTTTTAGTTTAAAGCATCCTCTTGAACTCCATTCCAGAAGCCAATGTGCAACCACTTGGATTTATTGCTAAAGGAGACCCAGCAGAAGAATGTAGTATTTTGTGTGCTAAAAAGCCAGTGCTATACAAAGCACAAACATTTCAGACGGTACCTTGACCGGCAGACTGTGATAAGAAATGGAAAATAGAAGCAAAGACTGAGAGCTGATTGACCTGTTGTGGCCACCAGGAGGAGACAACCGAAAATAATTCGAAGTGGCAGTGAGCAAAGCTTTGCACAAATTGCTCAAATCAGGCTGTTGTCTTTATAAGCCCATGAAAGCCTCACAAGAAACTATCGCAGTGATGTAGAAAAAATTGGCTGCTCTGTTTGGTTTGCTGCTGCCCACTGATTAGGGAAAGATGGATTTGTGCCACTTCTGCATGTTTCCACTGTCCCATAGGACTGTACATTTAAAAATAAGTCTCGGAATAGTTATTTAAATGTGAATTTCCGAAATTGAAAATATATATTTTCATAGGAAAACGTGAAAATAACTGCAGTGCGACTTTAACATTAAAGCAACTGAGCAATCAGGAAGCTCCAAACAACTTCTTGAAATCTTTGACTTCCCAGTAGCTCTTTTTATTGCAGGAAGCATTTAGGTTACTGATTAATGTTATCCTGCATAAGTAGAAAATTCTCTCTATTTTTGGGAGCACATACTGCCTGTACATTTGACTAAAGAAGGACAGAGTTTTCCTTTTTCTCCCTTCTCTTATACTTTGCTAATCTGAAAAATCCCTTAACATGGCAGCTGAGAAATTCTTACGTGATACTAAATCTACTAACTCTTTCAGCTACTAAATCTCCTAACTCTTTCAACTCTTGGAGTGCATTTTGCTGAAGTTAAGCCTTTGTATATTGTGGCCTACACTGCTGCTTGGATAAGAGCTTAATAAAATGCTGTTTGCATGGGGGAAACCTCTGTGCACACCTCTTTTATAGATGCCATAATCCACAAAGCACAGTTCCCACACACTGCTGCACCCAGTGACACCTTATCTATGGGCATCCAAGTCTTGTTTTATTATATTTATACAGGACTTTAATAAGCATCCCAAAGAACAGGACCCTATTTGTGTCAGATTGAAAGCTGTTATCAGTGCTAGGTGCAGAACATCACAACTTGTTCTGACGTGAGAAGCTCTTAGACGAGTATCTCTGTTTGAAGAGCTGTCCAGGCCAAGTCCAGTTTAAAGATAAAGGTGCACTGAAGGAAAGGGACTTGCCCAGCAATCGTGCCTGGAGAGCAGGTTGCGCAAGGCACGCTAGTGGGCAAGGTTGAGGCCTTCCACTCTATGGTGAACATACTGCATTTCCGTTTGAAATACGATTATTTCTAAATGTGGACCCAGAGGTATAAAATAACACATGCAATTTGGTTTCCTCTTTTGCCCCCATCTTAATGGTAGGTGTTGTTTTTTAGAGTGTCTACCCTGAATGCAGCAGGCATAGTGAAAACATTCTAGGTTTTGTGTTTTGAGAGCACAACTTGCAGTTCTGCTCACATGTCCTGTCCCATGGCAAGGCAACTCACATGTACAAGCAGAGTCGTCCCTGGTGCATGTGAATCATACTAAAACACACACAAAACTCCTCTGTACATTCAAGTGAAAAGAAACAGCTTGAAGACAGGGGAGCCTTGAAGCAACCCAAATAAAAATAAGATGATTTAATTGATCACTGGGGAGTCTCCCAGGGAAAGGAGCGCTTTTGCTTTTTCCAGGCCATTCTGCAATGTCCTCATTTTGTACTGAAGGTCCAAAGAAGGCTTGTAAACTGCCACAGGGAGAAATCCTATGGTTGAGTCAGGATGAGTAGGAAGCACACAGATTGGGAATGGGAATCAGAATCATTTGTACATTGCCCGGCACAGATGTATGACCAACCCCTTGGAAACTACACTGTGCTACATCTGAGCAGATTTGGCCCAGGATATTTTGCTCCTGTGGTGAAGTACAAGATGGTGTCCATCATCCCATGTACATGTCCCAACCGGAAAGACAGTTGAATCATTCCTCAGCACTGACTTGAGAACGTAAGGAGAGGCCTGCTGGAGCGGACCTATCTAGTCCAGCATTCTGTTCTCTCAGTGGCAAACCAGCTGCCCATGGGATGCCACAAGCAGGATATGAGCACAACAGCACCCTCCTGCCCAAGCTCCCCAGTAACTGGTGTTCACGCACCTCCTCTGGATATTGACAATACATTGACCATCCTGCACCTTACCTGAAGGCATCAGGCTAGCTTCAGGATACATGGGAGACCATGTGGCAAAGCTTTCTCCTCCAACACCTTGCTGCTGCCTTCCGGCATCTGCTGCCAGAGGTTGCCACATCACTCTGCCTAATGGAGACCTGGTCCTTCTTCTGAGCCAAAACTGTGCTTGACTATGTTCATGGGACCACTGATCAACATCTTGCTTCTGATCTATGCAATACATCCTGAGAAGAAACCTCTACTGAATAAAGTGGGATAAGCAAAGAAAATAGCGTTGCTACTTACAAAGGCACAAAGCTATGAGGAGACTTGGAGGTGGGTTTTCCTAGTTCCCATGTGCATTTGCTGGGCACATTGGGTTGAATCCATGTATTGTTTGCATTGACTTCTGGGTTTTCCACATCTCCATTAAGGAAAGGACAAACGTTGATTGTTTTGCTTGATGTGAAAACGGAAGCCATCATGAACTAGAAGGTGATATAGAAAAACAAGCAACCTCTGTTTATTTACTAATTATTTAACAAATATTTTTGAATCAGTTACATTAAATAGCTTTCTAAATGAGGCTAAAACCCAAATCTTCATACAGATGCCAAGGCTATAGTGCGAGGAAGGTCTTTTGTAGAAGGGATGTTTCCATTAGGAGCCAAAAACTCAGGAGGGTTGACACCTGTCTAATTTGTAGGAGGTGGCATCCAGAGGGTGGGCACTAGGATACCTAAGCCCTAGCCCAATCCATGGGAGCCTGGACCGCTGAAATCTTGGATACTGCTAGGCGAGCACAGCAACTGATCAGGCTGGTAGGGGACTGGGCATTTTCTCACATGAACTCTGGTCAAACAAGAGGAAGTACCATGCTTATTTAAATATTTTGATTTAAATGCTCATTAGAAATTGCTGGACTTAAACTCCAGTGCTCTGCTGCTCTGCTGGGCTGATGGACTTGCAGTTCGACAGCCTCAGGAGGACCTCATGGCCTACATAATCATTTTGGAAAAGGCAGAAGAGCTGTCTGGGCAGCCATGGGATAGGTCAAGACCCCGGTTCTAACATCAGAAATGTGTTCCAAGGTTGGTGTTCAGACCCTGGCTGAGGACCACCCTTCCACACACAGCACAGCCAGTGTGGTTCTTCCTGCACAAGCTGTGTCTCCAGAGTCACAAGCGCAACCTTGGAAACAGCGTAGAGCAGAATTCCAGGGCAGAAAGGGAGGCGTGAAGCTCCATTGGGGTATCCCAGTGAAGCCTCAGGCAAGCCGGGGCAAAAAACCTGGAGAGCCAAAATCAGCCATCTATGGGTTTTTGCAGGGTGGGAGAAAGGGGGGGGGGCAATAGTTGCCTCTCAGCTGGATTCCCACAATCCTCTGAGTTCAGAGACTTAAATTAAATTAGGAAATCTCTTTAAACACTAATAAATGCTAACAGATCCACCAAACCCACAGGTCAGACACTGGGGTAAAATCTGGTGATTGCATGGCAACTACTAATTACATGGCAACCTCAAAGGCCGGCTCCTTTGTGAATTACCAGGAAGACTTGTAAAGGAAAACATTGGAATGAGATACTGTCACATCAAAGAAAGCAAAGTTAAAGTGAGCGCCAGTCTTTTCAGGATTCAAAGGGTTTCAAAACACTTTTGAAAAACTTCCCTTATTTTGGGAAGGATGAGGAATGTGCAGCCCTCCAGAGGCTGTTGGACTGCAACTCTCACAATCCCCCAGTATTGGCTGTGGTGGCAAGGGCTGCAGCATGTCCAACAACAGCGGGAGGGTGATGCCTCCCTCGCTACTGTTTCAGGGTTTCAGGCTTTGGGTACCACTGCTGGCCTCCAACCATTCCTGTTCTGGAGGATGGAAGCTGCCATCCTGTATGTTCAGCCCCGAGAAGAGAAGGCTGAGCGGAGACATGATATCACTCTGCAAGTACCTCAAAGGCTGCCACAGAGAGGAAGGTCAAGATCTCTTCTCACTGATACCAGAGTGCAGGACATGGAATAATCCGCTCAAGTTGTGACAACCCAGATTCAGGCTAGCTATCAGGAAAACTTTCCTCATTGTCTGAGCGATACAACAGTGGAACCAGCTGCCTAGAGAGGTCATGGGCTCTCACACACTAAAGACATTCAAAAAGAAACTAGACAGCCATCTGAGTGGGATGGTGCAAACTGGTTCCAGCAACAGGAGGGGGTTGGGCCTGATGGCCTTCTTGGCCCCTTCCAACTCTACTATTCTATGCTTCTATGTCTTTTGACTGCCATTCCCACAGTGCCACTAGCTATTCAATCAGGCTCCTTGGTGCTGTGATAGACACAGGAGAGAGCTGCAACCATCTTCTCCACGCACACCTGCGGTCAGATCACTCATTCTATTGCTTCCCTTTCCCATGGAAATCCTTGCTACAGTTCAGAGCATTTTTCATGAACGCAGAGACACACTTCAGTAATGATCAGATATGGCATTGCCCCATGTTGTCATCAAGTTTATCTAGCATTTTCTACAATTCACTTCATCCTGGGTTTAAAGGTTTAAGAAATATATAAATAGAGTCAGACTTTGATTACATTCAAAATACTTCAACAGGACCAAAGTACAACCATACAGATACGTGCAAGATTACCACAGCAACCATCTCAGAGGAATCCCTCTGCAAGGTCAAAAACCCCTCAGTAAAATATTACTTTGATGGTATAAAATCTGAAGATGCCATAAAGACATGGGAAGCCCCTTTCTCCATGAAGCATGACTTGCCACTGAGCAATCCTTTTAAGAAAGAAGTATCATTCCATTCTCTATATAGTTTGCCTTTAAACAGAGAGCAAACAGAGGACTTCGCTTAAATCTAAGGGTTCAGCTTTGATTGTGATACTTACCCTGACTTTGGACTGAGAGCATGTTATCTAGAGAACTGGGAACAGTTTGTGTGTGACCAAGTGCCATTTTGCTTGTGCAATTCACTAATTATCCATATATCACCCACATCATTGCTAATCTTCATTGGTTTACCACATTTTTTACATTTATTTCATTTTTGATAAGTGTTTACCTGCTTTCCAAGTTGAAAAATGCATAAACAGATAGGATGTTTTTTGGTATTTGTGTCCATCAAGCTGAAAAGTCTGGGTCTGCTAGGAAACTGTGAAACAGCCTAGAAATGAAGTTAGATGCGACTTTGCATTGAATATGCAGGGCATGGAGCAACAGCTGCAAGAGCTGAGGGGGACTGCTATTGAAGGTGGTGTGGAGTGGCAGATGGCCTTTTCTTCCTTCTCCCGCTGTGATCCCAAGAAGAAATCTCTCCAAAGCTGGTATTTGCAGTGGGAAAGGATCCTCTATCAGCACAAATGAGATTTGCCTTTGAAAAAACCTGCACTTGAAATGCAAAGATGCCTCTTAATGTCACACCTAGTTTTAACCCTACAGCTTATTGCAGAGCTGGGTACATATCTGTGGCAGTGGGCAAATGTAGCAATGTGAGAAATGCCAGGGAAGATATGGCAAAGAACAAGAAACTTGTCCTGAAAACTGATGACAAGGCAAGTTGGGGCCTCAACTCCTTTGGACCGGTCGTTTTCAGCACCAACAGCAGCCAATTTTACAGTTATTCCAACCACCAGCAAGAATGTAATCTCACCACCCTTTCTTCTCCCACTCTTCAGACCAGTGGTCTTACTGGGGTTTTGCATATTTGTGTATTGATGCTCTCAGGATAGCTCTGCCACAGCAATAGGCACAGAGTCCATGCGGAAACCAGAATTCCCACATGAGTAAGAGCAGACGGCTTATGTCTCCTCTTCTTAATGAACTGGTGTGTAAAGTAATTGCCTGTTTCACTTCTGTCTTGGGATAGATCATGAACGCTGCCAAAACTCTGCCAAGTGATAATTGCTCGGCAGGTTGCCAGGTGGGACAACTGCTACAACTTGTGGTCACAGTCAACTTTGCGACGTACCAGTCTGTCCTCACAAATGCAATAGCTAGCAGTGCCGTTTGAAGATCTCTATGGGTGCAAGTGATTCAGCATGGGAGCCACTTGGATATATGAAAACGATTTTAATTTCACTGTTTGCATCTGTGATTTACAACCTGGTAATTTCCTTGGACTACTTAACTTTTAAATAAGGCTACCTTTGATGAAGAGTGTTGAGACATTTCAGATATTTCAAAGTTTGGCATCTAGTTTATTGGTTGAAATGAGCCAGTGGCAGTGACACCACAGGAATATGGAAAGAATCACAATGACTCTCCGTTCACTTGCAAGAAAAATGCATAGTGCTGGTATTAATCTTGAAACCAAATCTAGACTTGGCCAGGGCATCTTAGGACATGGTGGGCATCTTCTGGCCCTCCACATGTTGTGCCTTCCATTGTCCTTGTTCTTTAAAGCCAATGGTGAGGGACACTGGGAGTTGTAGTCCAAGGCACCCAGAGGGCCACAAGTTGCCCAGCCCTGTTCCAAGGAATCCTACTTGGTATACTGAGGGATTCTTAGGGAGGCTTCCTCCAAATTCTCTGTCCATCAGGGGTTAGATCAGACAAAACAAGTAGGGACTGTCGTGATGGCAGCTTTGCTGTGAAAGTCCCCTTCAGAAAAGTACTGAGCCTGTTCACAAAAATATTCACACAACACAGCTTCTTTGAATTTACTTTAACTACCAGTTTGTCTAGACAGTAAAGGTTGGGAATTACTAAATAATGCACAGTTACTTGGAAATAGACCCAATTGAATACAGTGGTACTTACTTCTGAATGAACACACGCAGGATTGCTTTAAAAAGAAAGCTTGCTACAGTTGTGCAACAAAAATGCTCAGACCTTTACTGTCATGGGCCCACCTAGGTTCTGTGTTGAACTGGTGCAAATCTGGAAGTCATATTAACTTTGATTGAACATTGAAGAGCACACCATGCAAGATCCACTATGCGAGTGGTACTTTGTGTTAAAAGCTGGATGCCTGTGGGCCATATGTCAAAGGCACAAACAAGCAAAGCAGCTAGGTGCCTATTTTAAAGAGGACTATCCTCTATTTTGGATAGTTTGTAGAAGTCAATCCTCTATTCAGTGGTGTCCTCTAGTTGAGGAGCTTTCTAATCCACTCCAACGTAAATTCAAGGACTATATGGAGGGAAAGCATCAGCGATCAGCATTTGGACAGCACTGAGACCACCTGGCCAGTCTTGCTCACTATGGCAAGATGCATTTCATTTCTACCTAAATGGTCTTGATTATTTCTGAATTTGCTTCTGTACACATCAATTTACTTATGTAAACTTACTTATGTAAATTGATGCCATCTGTTGGCCCTTTTCTGGTGATGCATTTCATGAGCACTGCCAGTCTACAATCAACTCAGGGAGCCAGATTGCAAAACAGCACAGTAAATTTGCCAGCATGGATGTGCAGTCAGGAGTTCTGCTCAGTCCCGCGCCAACCAGTCAAGAAACACCACACCTGCGTTTGCAAAGTGAAATGCACCTCGGGACTCTTTCTCATGGATCTTGACCTGTCAGGGCTATGGCAGTGAAAGAGATGATGACACAGTTCTTTGCTCCACTGACCAACCCACTGGCACACAGATAAGCACCACTCCTCTCTCGGTCACGGTCATGCACAAGGGTCAATAACCTGCTTGGCCTTTACAGACAGCTTGTTATCACAAGGCATATGCTCCATATCAGAGAACCTGGCCTAGACTGCCAAGGTGCTCCACTTCTCACTAGGTGCCCTTCCCCACATAACAGAACCAGTAATGATCAGCAAAGGCTGTAAAGTTTATACCATCACCAGCTTAAAAATCATGTTTGTTTCCCTCTGTACCTTAATAAATGGCTTTTTCAAGTTTCAAATGCTTAGATTACAGATGAGACAGATGCAATAAGCAGGACATGCTGTTCTCTAGAGACCGTGAGCACAGGTTGTTTAACCCTTGCATGGGCTATCCTTGTCAGGTTCACACAATGTGATAAGCCATAATGTCCAACTCAGCATGCATCACAATGGCTGAAATAAGCTACAGTAATCATCGGTTGGGTAATCATGTGAAGCAGCCTATTTTCTTGCCCAAAACATTTGCCTTGAAGAAATCCAGGGTTGCTCAATGCTCCATGTAAAGGAAGATTGCAGGGAGCAATTTGCATTGGCAATGATAAGAAAGGATGAGAACAGTGAAAACGTAGCATATCTAACTTGCAATTAAATACATCCAGACCAGGTGGCAGAAGGAAAGTCATGGCCTCTTCACATGCAGAAGCCAAGCCCTCAGTTGAACAGATCAGATCTTTGACCCAAGCACCAATCTGACACTCAGGAAAGACAAGCAGCCACTGGGGAAGTCCTCTAGAATTCCTCTTTCCAGAAGGCACAGCTTTTGCTTTAGCCCACCTGGCCAGGTGGCTACTGTGAGTAAGGCCAGAATGACCCCTAAACTAGAATGGCCACTCACACATTGCCAAAACAGAGGAAATGCATAATCAGAGAGGGATAAAAGAGAACACCAATTTGCATTGCAGAGACAAAGGTATATGTGTAGGAGCAAATTTAGAAATAAATGCTGCAAGTTACGTAGAAATACATCTTACCAAAATGGAGAAGACTGTTACCAGATGATCTCCATCCCTTCTCAGTCTTCTGCCCTACTGCTCACTACTGATGAGCCATTTCAAGAGCCCTGCCTGCTCTCTCTCCTCTGACTTTAAAGCAGACTTGGCCTGCTCAGCCCATCAAACATAGGACACCCTCAGACAGAGGACTATCTTCTGCCAGTTCTTGAAAATAGAGGACAGTCCTCTGTTAAGCAGAACGTGAGAAGGATGATGTAAATTGATGACCTGCAACAATCTGGAAAATGGACTAGTTTCCAGAGCCATATGACTGCTGAGTGTACCAAAATATCCAAGATGCCCATCCACCAAGCACATGAGATGCCTTCTAAACATGACAGGTATAAAGATTCCACACACAAAACTAGCATTTTGAACAAACTACTAACAGATCTGCTATTATTTGGACTGATTTACTTATTTTAAAACATCGACTAGATCCTAACATTTTAGAAGCTGTTCCTGTCAATGAAATAAGGCAGGGTGTTAAAAACGAAGTCCAAAGGTAGGGTCATATACATATGTTTCTTAATGTTATCGTCCTGTTGACTTCCCTGATTATTTCCTCAAGTTATCTGTCTGGAAAACATTTACCACATCATTACTTTAGCAGATTCCTTCCCTGAACTCACAGGGAAGAGAGGCTACAGTTTTTGCTGGTTGTTGCTTATGCACTGTGCTCAGGAAGTGGACCACTTTCTACAGTAGGCATGGTAAAGATTTTTAAAGTGAATCTTGAAAGCATTTCAATTTTACATCGGGTTGTTTGATACCTCATGGGGGTAACTAAATAACATATGTGGTTACCACATTTATGTAGCAACTTGAAGAATTAGATATATTTGTGGCACAAGCCACTGGGGTGGCCATGTCCAATGAGTTGCAATATGATATTTCCTTCTATGTTCAGAGTAGGTGACCCAGTGTACCCCAAATTTTTTGCATGACAACTTCCAATATGCACCTTTTCTTGGGGTTCCAATGGTTTTAAGCAAATACATGTCTCCTATATTCTCCCAAACTTTCTATATTTAAAATAACAGCTAGCTTAGCTACAGAAAGACCCATTTACTAATAATATTTAGTAATTTAGTAATAATATTTAGACAGTAAATTACAAAGTAGAGATAAGAGAAATAGCACTCTATATAAATAGGCATGGAAGACAGATATTGGAAAGCTGAAAGATGACCAAGCAGTTGCAATCTATTTCCAAGGAAGTCTGTGTTAATGTTTATACTGATTTAGATATAATAGAAGATGGTAATTATTTGCCATCAGATAATAGTGATATCTTTCTTGGGGGGGGGGGGTGTTCCTTTGTTTTGTAATGAACACCCCAAAGTGAAAAGATAAAAGAAGATAAATGCTTTAAAGGAGATTTCCCAGATCCCCCCCACACCCCATTTCCTCTTCTAATGCTGATATAGACACCTGAAAAAACTACAGAATTTTTAAATGTTTGTATTAAAATCAGATCCACCTATTGAAATGTCAGATCATTCATCAACCTCACTCAAGACAAGAGAACCACAGCTAGTGAGGAATCAACACAAATGCTATGCAATCAGTTAAAAGGTGAAGACACACAGGGATCTTATCAGAAGAAGCAATACTTACCTGTTTGCCAGTTTAGGTGCTGTGCTGCTTCTGATGCTTCTGATGACTCACTTATATGATCAGAAAGCCAATAAGGTACCTTAGCACACAGTACAAGGAGCAGTGATTGGGTCCTCATATTTAAAATGTAAATGCATATTTAAAATCCACCCCTATGGGGAGTGACTACAACAACTGGGACTGTTTAGCTTAGAAAAAGGGTGAGTTAGGGGAGACATGATAGAGTTGTTTAAAATAATGCACAGTGCGGGGAAAATAGGGAGACATTTTTCTCCCTCTCCCATAATGCTAGAACCCAGGGTCATCCCATGAAAGGGACTGATGGGATGCTTAGATGCCTTGAGATCAGCAGAAAAAGGAGAAGGGGCCGCCCAGCACCCATAAAGAAAGACACCGTGATGGACATGGCAGTCTTGAAGGAAGCAGTGTGAGACAGAGGGGCATGGAGAGCAACGATCCATACAGTGGCCAAGGGTCAAACTCAGCTGAATGGCTGACAGCGCCAATGACTTCTTCACATAACTTATAGTGGAATTCATTGCCATGGGAAGTGGGAAGGCCACTAATCTGAATGGCTTTAAAAGGGGATTGTGCAAATTCATGGAGGAGGAGGAGGAGGCTATTGACGGCTACCGCCAGCATGAGAGGTACACAGTATGCCCATGTGCTCCAAGGCCTGCCTGTGGGTGTCCTACTCTTGGGTTTCCCATGGGCAGCTGGGTGGCTACCTCTGAATGAAAGTTAGAATAGATGTGTGTTTGGTTCATCTTTATTTAAAATAAAAATTATTTTTATGTATTACATTCATTTAGCACCCCATAGCCCAGAGGGCTCTCTGGGCAGTTTACAATAAAATACAATGAGATAAACAATACATTAATACAACAAATAATAAAACAATGCGTTTCTATAGGAATTGCCCTCACCCCCACCAAAGGGCCTGATGCCTGAACCCTCATCGAAAGGGATGATGCCCTTCGGCACCACCCTTCAGCATCGCCCAAGGGCAGGGCCCTGCACACTGCCTGCTGAAGAAAAATGACTGCTGGGGGAAGCCACACCTGCCAGCAATGGGTGGGCTCAGCTCGGCTCTCTCCCTCTCTCCTGGTTTCACTCTTTTTCCCTCTCTCTTGCCACTTCCAGGCTGTGGTGGAAGGCAGTGGGGGCAAAGAGCGACAGGGACAAGGAGAACAGGGCGCAGCAGCAGGGCTAGCCAGGCAGGTGTGTGCTTCCTGCTGACCAAGTGCTTAACCAAGAAGTACTTAAGAGCACCTCTCATGGGCTGAGAGAGCCCTGCATATGATTCTTTGAGTAAAACAGGCAAGTTGGTTCAGGAGGTGGAGTTTGCTGGACTCTGGGGAGTGCAGTTCATCAGCCTTGAAATGGTGTCACCTTATTCATTTACTGTATGTCATAAAGCAGAGAGTGTCCTTGCTCTCTGTTTTCACAGCAAAAGAGATTGCTCTTGAAGCAGCTAGGACAGATGCATAATCGCTAACAGAAATGCTTAAAGTCATCCCCAAATCTTCCAAACAGACAAAAAAGAAAAGGGGCAACGATTTCTCAGAGATCTCAACCAGGCAGGATAGGCTATTCTTTGAAAATATGGATAGTCAGACCACTTCTGAGAAAGATGGCAGTTTGTTGAGATACCTCTGTGTGAACTCCTGCCTCGTTTTGCCGATGGTATTTGTTTTTGCAAACGCCAAGGAGGCTAGTCTTCATTTTATTTCACCTTAGAGATGAAGATCCATTGACCAGTGATCAGATCAGCTTTCTTTCATCTGATACCTTCAAGATGACAGGTAAACAAGGAATTGTTTTAAAATCGTGTTCCAGATATTTCCCTTTTCCTCCCAAGTTTTCCTTCTTTTTTCTCCCCTGCCCCCAGGGAAAGGACCTTACTCAGCAACTTTCAGCAAAAAGGACTTTGAAAACAACTTTTACTCACCCAAGCGGAGCTTATACCTAACCAGCCACTTTACATCTAACTCCTAATTGGGCTGTAAAGCTATAAAGCCATAAAGTCATTTGGTTTTTTTGCAGTACTTTTTTATTAAAGTTTAAAACAGTACTAAAAACATCAAACATCGGAACTACTGAGTCAGCCCCTTACTACATATCTTTTAACATTCTGTAATCATATTCAGATCCATTTATGGAATCTTAAAAAACATTTTTAGATCTAAACCAAGTCGCGTTTCTCCAGCCAATAAAAAAAAATGGTTCCAAATATGATAGAAGTCACTATCTTCCTTCTCCTTCTGTGGTACGATCAGTCTATCCATTTCTTACAGAGTCCCATTTTCCTTGACCAATATTAAAAGAAAGACTCTTCGAATTTGATAAAAGTCAGTATCTTCTTTCTTCTTCCATAGTAGCTTCAATCTAACCAACTCTACACAATTCCAGATCTTTTCATTTTTCTAATATTAAACAGATAAACTCCTCATTATAATTACAAATACGATCAAATACATTTTTTGCTTACTAGTATTCCAGTCTAATATCCACTAAAAAGGAAAGTGAAAGAGAAGAAAAGTTTCAAGCTTAAAAAAGAACTAAAGACTTTTAACCCAATTTATGTTCACATGTCTGACATCCATTTAGCATCTTTAAGGACATCTTATGTAATCTATTTAACGACAACCATTATCTATGATATCTTTTAAACAAATTTTCTTTAAGCTAATTTATTAAAGTTTCATCTAGCTTACACTTCACTTAATCACATACAATTAACTCCTTATAAGAGTCCAGCTCCTTACAATCTTTAATATATCTCACTTGTAAAAAGAAATCTATTTAGTACAGCTCCTCCTACTCCCATAATAGTCATTTTCTAGTATAGTAATTCAAAGACGAAAGAGTCATGCAACTTAGCTTTTGGTCATTCATTTTTAAGATAAAAAAAGAAAAGAAAAAGAAAAGAATCTCTCATTTTCCCTTATATCACCCACAAAGGAGAGGAAAAAAAAAGGGGGGGGACTCCACTCCTATTCTTCTCCTTCTTAGTTCAGTTTAAATCTTATCTTATAATCGCTTCATAATTCAACACATTTAAATGTAGAAAAGCTTCCACAGTTAAAATCATATACCTTAGCCTTTCCATACCACAATAAACATGCCAATCCATTTATACCGTTCCTTTTTAAGATTTCTTTTTTACACCTCTTCCAAACCGCTTTTGTTTTAATAGGGTTTGTTGAAAATCAATATTTTTAAACTTTACATCTCCAGCCCATCTTTCTCTCCTTGGTGTTATTTGTTGAAAATCAACCCACTTCAAAGTCTGTATTTCAATCTTCACTATTTCTTGCTTCAGTGATTGTAGCATTTGTTGTAGGTCAGTATTTATTCCCAATGGCTGTGTTTTTTGCTGCAAATCAACCTTCACTGTTTCTTCTTCCTCAGAATCAATTTTAGTTAATTCAGGATCCATCCATCCTTCAAAAAAAAATATTCCTTCCTTTAGTGGCGCAATTTGTTTCTTTTTATCCACAGTTTCCAATTTTTCAAATTTTTCATATACTTGTTGCATTTCTTGTATATTCTGTTCAGTTTTGGATTCTACATCAATCACCATCTCCTTAAAAGAAGCATCAAGCTTATCAAAGCGCTTTTTTGTACAATTGAGAAGATTTCCTGTTGTCTCAACATCACCTCTTGGGATATTTGTAAAGTTGTTAAAGATTCTTATATTTCCAAAAAAAATCTCTTGAGCACTACCATCGTTGCAATAATTCCAATAGCCACAAAGTGGCAGCCAAGATCAGTTCCACTTTTCTTTTCTCTAGATCACTAGGGTCAGAAGGTTGGCAAGTTGCCAAATACTTTGGCAGAGGTCCCAGAAATGGAGAGAAAATGGAGATTCTTATATTTGTCTTCTTTTCTCCCTTTTCTCTTTTTTTTCATGCCAGTTAACAACAGATACAGTTTTTCCACAAGTAGTATTGCAAAAGGAAAATAGGAATGCTCATCCAGTCGTCACATTAAAGAAGAAAGCATCCGACAATGTGAAAAATATCCTGGCGAGTGTCCAGTTGATCTTGGCAGAAGTCCAAACAGATATCCAAAATGATCGGTCAAAGCTTTGAACTCCTATCATGTAATTGCACCTTACAAATTTAAACTACTTTTATACCCTTAGAGAGGTTAGAGGAAAAAGTCTTTTTCTTTGGCTTCAACTTGGACAAAAGCCCCAGCACTCTCTCATCTCAGTCACTGCCTAAACATCCAGAGGGTTTTTCTTTTCTTAATGCCAAATTATAAACAAATGCAGCTTTTCCATGGGTAATATTGCAAAAGAAGTAAAAAATATTTACTCAGCAGTTCCATTGCTTATCTAGCTAATAAAAATCCTAAGCTAATCTTCTAAGATGTCGAGAACTTGAAGGGGCTGAAACCACCCCCTGTGTTACTCGGTTGAGAAGTACCTGAATTACTCTCAGCAGATATGAGATTGCCATCTCACATCAAGCCAAAAGCGTGCCCAGGCAATCTGTCTTCACCCCGATAGGGCTTAGATGAGTCTCCCACGACTCGCTGCTGAGTAATACCGGCATGATAAATGAACTCCGTTAATCACATCCGTCTCATTCCGACGCCATCTTGGAAGCTCCATAAAGTCATTTGTTGACTATACTAGGAGGCTAAGATTGATGGGTTGGATGCTGACAGTCGTTAATTTGAACAGTTTGTGACCATCGGAGCTTTCCACTAACGGGGGCAGGAGTGAGCTTGCCAATCAGGTGCCATTCCTCTTCTCCCTACAGGGAGAATCATCTGAAAAGAAGCTACTGTCATTAAGGACTGGCCAAGAACTGATCTGTAGACACTATCCTGAAAGTGGATGCACAATTTCTGGACAGCCCCATTTCTGGACAAAGGAAGAACAGAAAACTTTGGATCTGTTATCTCTGTGATGGTCACCCATTTCCCTCTAAGAAGTTAACTGTAAAAAGAATTGGTTTTTTCCCCTAATTTGGTCGTTCTGCTGTGGTGTTATTGGCGCCATCTGTGGGTCTTTGGGTAAACTGGACTTGGGAACATTTATTTAGAAGATATTGGAATACTAGAGGAACCTCTGTTTCACCTGCAGACAGAATTACTGACAATCCATCAGAGCCAGAAAAGAAACAAGAACTTTCCCTGGGAAAATTAACTGGAATGCTATCTGACAGTTTTCAAATTGAAAAGGGAACCCATCAAGGATGCCCACTATTTCCACATTTATTTATCCTTGTATTAGAAGTTTTAGCCAAGAAAATTTGACAGGATCCAGACATAAATAGCTTAAAAAGAGGAGAAGAAGAAGAATATAAAATGAAAAGTTATGCAGATGATATAGTGCTGACCATTTGAATCCCACATTTATCTATACAATAGATAATAGATAAAATTGGGAAAATGGATATTACTCTGGTTACAAAATCAATAAGAAAACAAAAATTATATTTAAGTTTCCTTCCAGAACAAGAAGAGGAAAATATTAAAAAAATCTCAGGATATGAAATAGCTTCAAATCTGGTCAAATACTTAGGCATAAATGTGACAGGAAATAATGATAAACTGTTTCAAGTTAATTATAAAACAGCCTGGATAAAGATTTTGAAGGACTTACAAATATGGTCTAAATTAAGTTTCATGGGTAGGAAGAATTTCCATCATAAAAAATGAATGCATTATCAAAATTGGGTATCCTGTTTCAGATGTTACCAATTACAATACAGAAAAAAAAATACTTTACAAAATTTTCAAAGGAAAGTGAATGTTTCTATTAGGAATAGAAAAAAAAAACCAAGGATCAGATTTAAACTACTACAAGGTGGAAAAAAAGAGGAGACTTTGCAGTACCAAACATCAAACTATACAATCATGTGGAAGGCCTAGTATGGATTACAGATTGGATGTTTAACTTCAGTGCAAGATGAGTGAAATTGGAAATTGCAGACTAGAGGAAAGAATACACAATCAACCATGGGCTAAAGAATCAATTAAAAAGCATTGATTCCAAATAATGGTCATGTATTTTGAGACAGTTTAATAAAATGTTGGTATGCCATGAGAAGAATTATTCCTCCAATCTCTCCTATAATATCCTCAATAGAAGCATACTATGAGAAACAGTCTAGGAAAAACAATGATCTTATAACAACATATGGAGACATGGTCAACCAACAAGGGCAGATTAAGTCATGGCAAGGATTAAAAAGATGAAGGAAAAGCATAGAGTTGTTCCTTTATTATCAGCAAGCCTCAGGATTCAAAAAGGAAATTCAGACTGGAAAAGGCATAAGACATTTGACTTTGAAAACATAATTACAAACCAAGTAGACCATTTCCTAGGCCATTATAAACAACTGCTTAACTATAATACTGAGACTCAACAAGACAAAATATGCATGAAGAGCTGTATGCAGAATCTTCAAGGAGAAATATCAGCCCACCAATGGGAAATCTTACGGACAAAGGACAGAAAATTCACTGTATGTCAAGCGCTAAGAGAAAATTGGTATAAGATGTATTTCTGGTGGTCTTTATTACCACGAAAGATATACAGAAAATGGACAAGAATTATAATGGAAAATGTTGGAAATGCAAAGAGATAGATGGGACGTTTTACCGTATATGGTGGAGATGTGACACAAGCAACAATGTTGGAAGCAGATGCATCCTGAGGTATAGAAAATGCTCAAAATTGACTTTCCAATAAATACCAAGATCTTGTCACTGAGTATTGTTCCAGAGACTATTCCAAAGATTATGACAGACTTACACAAATATATGATCAACAGTGGCAAGGGTGATAATTGCCTCAAAGTGGAAAGCTGAAGACTGCCTAGCTGTCAAAGAGTGGAAAAACAAATTAGCTGAGTATGCAAGAATGGCGAAGCTAACTAGTTATGTCAACAGAGGACCAGTTAAATAATTTACTCAAAGAAGGAAGGCTTATTGTGAACAATTTAAATAATGGTTAAAGGAAATATAATTCTTATAAATGTCTGTGGTTACTAGTCATTACCAAAGCAATGTTATGATCTATAACTAACTGTACAGGCTGGATAAATATATGACTGAGGATTGAATGGGTTGTATGGGAAAGTGGTTGATAGAGACCTGCACTTGGTCTCTAAAAGGTTCACCATTACTGGGTTGGGGTTAGGAAAACGAGGTGTCCCGGCATGATCTTGATGGTTGGAATGTGTTTAGAATGGGCAGAAATGTTGAGCTATGCAGAAAAAGCTACTCAAGGAAGGCTTTTTCAAAATCGCCCTCTTTTCAATGGAACTTTCACCCTGTATTAGGGTTAGGGTAGTGCATCAGCGTAGGGTTAGGCCAGTGGTGGAGAACCTATGGCACACCTGCCACAGCAGGCACACAGAGCCCTCTCTGTCAGAACACGAGCCAAGTCACCCCAGCATCGCCCCAGCAGCCGAGCATCAGATAACAGCGCACGTAGGGGCCATGCGCATGCTCGGAAAGGAGTAGCTGTGCCAGACAATGACATCATGAGCCGCAACTCATTAGCCACTACTCGTCCAAGCTTTCGCATGGCCAGTCAGTGTGCTGCGAAGGAGATATGTGTGTGTGTGTGTGTGTGTGTGTGTGTGTGTGTGTATACACCCAGTGCTTTTTTTGTGGAAAAAAACGGTGCCGGAACTCACGTCTTGGGGTCACACTTTTACATAATGGTTGCCACCGGCAGTAAGCACTCAGCGCGCGACCACACGACCAATCCCAAGCCGAGCAGCATCCCAAGCTGAGCAGCACCCTCACAATCAGCACCGACAATCAGGGCCGACACAAAAGCAGCCCGCAGACACTATGTTAATGATTTCTGCCACCGATCTGCTACACCCAACAGAGCGATTCACAATCACTTGGAAAAATCCATCAAAAAAAGGTGCCGGAACACTGTTCCGGTGTGTTCTATGACAAAAAAAAAGCCCTGTGTGTGTGTGCGTGTGTGTGTATTTGCTTAGACTGGCCGTGAATTGTTTTTTCTAAACTAAAACCTCAGTTTTCAGGTTTTATTGTAGTGTTGGTACTTTGCAGTGAATAAATGGGATGGCACACGCTCATTAAAATGTTCGCCATCACTGGCCTAGGCATTTGATCACCAACTTGACCATACAATATCTGTAAGCTGGCCTATAGGCTGTGGCTTTGCTCACAGTTCTCTTTGTTTATGCAGCCTGATTTGTGTTGCCAAGTGTGGGAGCTTGCTTTCATGTATGGATATCAATTGGTGGCAGGAACTTTATATGTTTGGGTGGTGGTGGTGTTGTTGTTAGTCGTGAAGTCGTGTCCAACCCATCGTGACCCCATGGACAACATTCCTCCAGGCCTTCCTGTCCTCCACCATCCCCTGGAGTCCACTTAAGCTCACGCCAGCTGCTTCAGTGACTACATCTAGCCACCTCATCCTCTGCCGTCCCCTTCTTCTTTTGCCATCTATTGTTCCCAACGTTAGGCTCTTCTCCAGGGAGTCCTTCCTTCTCATCAGGTGGCCAAAGTATTTGAGTTTCATCT